>NC_140579.1:190225928-190454928 GCF_964204655.1 Triturus cristatus
CTTCTGTGCCACTCGTTTTTCCTGTATTTCTCTGCCCTTTTTGCCCTCCTGTGCCACTAGTTTTTCCTGTATTTCTCTGTCCTTTTGCCTTCTGTGACACTCTTTTTTCCTGTATTTCTCTGCCCTTTTTGATTTCTGTGACACTCGTTTTTCCTGCTTTTCTCTGCCTCTTTTTGCCTTCTGTGACACTCGTTTTTCCTGTATTTCTGTGCCCACTTGCCTTCTGTGACACTTGTTTTTCCTGAATTTCTCTGCCCTTTTTGCCTTCTGTGCCACTCTTTTTTCCTGTATTTCTCTGCCCTTTTTGATTTCTGTGACACTCGTTTTTCCTGCTTTTCTCTGCCTCTTTTGCCTTCTGTGACACTCGTTTTTCCTGTATTTCTGTGCCCACTTGCCTTCTGTGCCACTCGTTTTTCCTGTATTTCTCTGTCCTTTTGCCCTCTGTGACACTCTTTTTTCCTGTATTTCTCTGCTCTTGTTGCTTTCTGTGACACTCGTTTTTCCTGTATTTCTCTGACTCTTTTGCCTTCTGTGACACGTTTTTCCTGCATTTCTCTGCCCTTTTTGCCTTCTGTGCCACTCGTTTTTCCTGTATTTCTCTGCCCTTTTTGCCTTCTGTGCCACTCGTTTTCCTGTATTTCTCTGCCCTTTTTGCCTTCTGTGACACTCGTTTTTCCTGTATTTCTGTGCCCTCTTGCCTTCTGTGACACTCGTTTTTCCTGTATTTCTCTGCCCTTTTTGCCTTCTGTGACACTCGTTTTTCCTGTGTTTCTCTTCCCTTTTTGCCTTCTGTGCCACTTGTTTTTCCAGTATTTCCTAGCCCACTTGCCTTCTGTGACACTCTTTTTTCCTGTATTTCTGTGCCCACTTGCCTTCTGTGACACTCGTTTTTCCTGCATTTCTCTGCCCTTTTTGCCTTCTGTGCCACTCGTTTTTCCTGTATTTCTCTGCCCTTTTTGCCTTCTGTGCCACTCGTTTTTCCAGTATTTCCTAGCCCACTTGCCTTCTGTGACACTCTTTTTTCCTGTATTTCTGTGCCCACTTGCCTTCTGTGACACTTGTTTTTCCTGTATTTCTCTGCCCTTTTTGCCTTCTGTGCCACTTGTTTTTCCTGTATTTCTCTGCCCTTTTTGCCTTCTGTGCCACCCGTTTTTCCTGTATTTCTCTGCCCTTTTTGCCTTCTGTGCCACTCATTTTTCTTGTATTTCTCTGCCCTTTTTGCCTTCTGTGCCACTCGTTTTTCCTCTATTTCTCTGCCCTTTTTGCCTTCTGTGCCACTCGTTTTCCTGTATTTCTCTGCCCTTTTTGCCTTCTGTGCTACTCGTTTTTCCTGTATTTCTCTGCCTCTTTTGCCTTCTGTGACACTCGTTTTTCCTGCATTTCTCTGCCCTTTTTGCCTTCTGTGCCACTCGTTTTTCCTGTATTTCTCTTCCCTTTTTGCCTTCTGAGCCACTCGTTTTTCCTGTATTTCTGTGCCGTCTTGCCTTCTGTGACACTTGTTTTTCCTGTATTTCTCTGGCCCTTTTGCCTTCAGAGCCACTCGTTTTTCCTGTCTTTCTGTGCCATCTTGCCTTCTATGACACTCGTTTTTCCTGTATTTCTCTGCCCTTTTTGCCTACTGTGCCACTCGTTTTCCTGTGTTTCTCTGCCCTTTTTGCCTTATGTGCCACTCTTTTTTCCAGTATATCTGTGCCCTCTTGCCTTCTGTGACACTTGTTTTTCCTGTATTTCTCTGCCCTTTTGCCTACTGTGCCACTCATTTTTCCTGTGTTTCTCTTCCCATTTTTTTCTTCTGTGACACTCGTTTGTCCTGTATTTCTGTGCCCTCTTGCCTTCTGTGACACTTGTTTTTCCTGTATTTTTCTGCCCTTTTTGCCTTCTGTTGCCACTTGTTTTTCCTGTATTTCTCTGCCCTTTTTGCCTTCTGTGCCACCCGTTTTTCCTGTATTTCTCTGCACTTTTTGCCTTCTGTGCCACTCGTTTTTCCTGTATTCTCTGCCCTTTTTGCCTCCTGTGCCACTAGTTTTTCCTGTATTTCTCTGTCCTTTTGCCTTCTGTGAAACTCTTTTTTCCTGTATTTCTCTGCCCTTTTTGCTTTCTGTGACACTCGTTTTTCCTGTATTTCTCTGCCCTTTTTGCCTTCTGTGCCACTCGTTTTTCCTGTATTTCTCTGCCCTTTTTGCCTTCTGTGACACTCGTTTTTCCTGTATTTCTGTGCCCACTTGCCTTCTGTGACACTTGTTTTTCCTGAATTTCTCTGCCTTTTTGCCTTCTGTGCCACTCGTTTTTCCTGTATTTCTCTGCCCTTTTTGCCTCCTGTGCCACTCGTTTTCCTGTATTTCTCTGTCCTTTTGCCTCTGACACTCTTTTTCCTGTATTTCTCTGCCCTTTTTGCTTTCTGTGACACTCGTTTTTCCTGTATTTCTCTGACTCTTTTGCCTTCTGTGACACTTGTTTTTCCTGCATCTCTCTGCCCTTTTTGCCTTCTGTGCCACTCGTTTTTCCTGTATTTCTCTGCCCTTTTTGCCTTCTGTGCCACTCGTTTTCCTGTATTTCTCTGCCCTTTTTGCCTTCTGTGACACTCGTTTTTCCTGTATTTCTGTGCCCTCTTGCCTTCTGTGACACTTGTTTTTCCTGAATTTCTCTGCCCTTTTGCCTTCTGTGCCACTCGTTTTTCCTGTATTTCTCTGCCCTTTTTGCCTTATGTGCCACTCTTTTTTCCAGTATATCTGTGCCCTCTTGCCTTCTGTGCACACGTTTTTCCTGTATTTCTGTGCCCACTTGCCTTCTGTGACACTTGTTTTTCCTGTATTTCTCTGCCCTTTTTGCCTACTGTGCCACTCATTTTTCCTGTGTTTCTCTTCCCTTTTTGTCTTCTGTGACACTCGTTTGTCTGTATTTCTGTGCCCTCTTGCCTCCTATGACACTCTTTTTTCCTGCATTTCTCTGCCCCTTTTGCCTTCTGTGACACTTGTTTTTCCTGTATTTCTCTGCCTTTTGCCTTCTCTTCCACTCGTTTTTCCAGTATTTCTTTGCCCACTTGCCTTCTGTGACACTTGTTTTTCCTGTATTTCTCTGCCCTTTTTGCCTTCTGTGCCACTCGTTTTTCCTGTATTTCTCTGCCCTTTTTGCCTCCTGTGCCACTAGTTTTTCCTGTATTTCTCTGTCCTTTTGCCTTCTGTGACACTTTTTTCCTGTATTTCTCTGCCCTTTTTGCTTTCTGTGACACTCGTTTTTCCTGTATTTCTCTGACTCTTTTGCCTTCTGTGACACTTGTTTTTCCTGCATTTCTCTGCCCTTTTTGCCTTCTGTGCCACTCGTTTTTCCTGTATCTCTCTGCCCTTTTTGCCTTCTGTGCCACTCGTTTTTCCAGTATTTCCTAGCCCACTTGCCTTCTGTGACACTCTTTTTTCCTGTATTTCTGTGCCCACTTGCCTTCTGTGACACTTGTTTTTCCTGTATTTCTCTGCCCTTTTTGCATTCTGTGCCACTTGTTGTCCTGTATTTCTCTGCCCTTTTTGCCTTCTGTGCACCCGTTTTCCTGTATTTCTCTGCCCTTTTTGCCTTCTGAGCCACCCGTTTTTCCTGTATTTCTCTGCCCTTTTTGCCTTCTGTGCCACTCGTTTTTCCTGTGTTTCTCTTCCCTTTTTGCCTTCTGTGACACGCGTTTTTCCTGTATTTCTGTGCCCTCTTGCCTTCTGTGATACTCTTTTTTCCTGTATTTCTCTGCCCTTTTTGCCTCCTGTGCCACTCGTTTTTCCTGTATTTCTCTGTCCTTTTGCCTTCTGAGACACTCTTTTTTCCTGTATTTCTCTGCACTTTTTGCTTTCTGTGACACTCGTTTTTCCTGTATTTCTCTGCCCTTTTTGCCTTCTGTGCTACCTGTTTTTCCCTGTATTTCTCTGCACTTTTTACTTTCTGTGACACTCGGTTTTCCTGTATTTCTCTGCACTTTTTGCCTTATGTGCCACTCGTTTTTCCTGTATTTCTCTGCCCTTTTGCCTTCTGTGCCACTCGTTTTTCCTGTATTTCTGTGCCCTCTTGCCTTCTGTGACACTCGTTTTCCTGTATTTCTCTGCCCTTTTTGCCTTCTGTGCCACTTGTTTGTCCTGTATTTCTCTGCCCTTTTTGCCTTCAGAGCCACTCGTTTTTCCTGTCTTTCTGTGCCATCTTGCCTTCTATGACACTCGTTTTTCCTGTATTTCTCTGCCCTTTTTGCCTACTGTGCCACTCGTTTTTCCTGTGTTTCTCTGCCCTTTTTGCCTTATGTGCCACTCTTTTTTCCAGTATATCTGTGCCCTCTTGCCTTCTGTGCCACACGTTTTTCCTGTATTTCTGTACCCACTTGCCTTCTGTGACACTTGTTTTTCCTGTATTTCACTGCCCTTTTTGCCTACTGTGCCACTCATTTTTCCTGTGTTTCTCTTCCCTTTTTGTCTTCTGTGACACTCGTTTGTCCTGTATTTCTGTGCCCTCTTGCCTCCTATGACACTCTTTTTTCCTGTATTTCTCTGCCCTTTTTGCCTTCTGTGCCACTTGTTTTTCCTGTATTTCTCTGCCCTTTTTGCCTTCTGTGCCACCTGTTTTTCCTGTATTTCTCTGCACTTTTTGCCTTCTGTGCCACTCGTTTTTCCTGTATTTCTCTGCCCTTTTTGCCTCCTGTGCCACTAGTTTTTCCTGTATTTCTCTGTCCTTTTGCCTTCTGTGAAACTCTTTTTTCCTGTATTTCTCTGCCTCTTTGCCTTCTGTGACACTCGTTTTTCCTGCATTTCTCTGCCCTTTTTGCCTTCTGTGCCACTCGTTTTTCCTGTATTTCTCTGCCCTTTTTGCCTTCTGTGACACTCGTTTTTCCTGTATTTCTGTGCCCACTTGCCTTCTGTGACACTTGTTTTTCTGTATTTCTCTGCCCTTTTTGCTTTCTGTGACACTCGTTTTTCCTGCATTTCTCTGCCCTTTTTGCCTTCTGTGCCACTCGTTTTTCCTGTATTTCTCTGCCCTTTTTGCCTTCTGTGCCACTCGTTTTCCTGCATTTCTCTGCCCTTTTTGCCTTCTGTGCCACTCGTTTTTCCTGTATTTCTCTGCCCTTTTTGCCTTCTGTGACACTCGTTTTTCCTGTATTTCTGTGCCCACTTGCCTTCTGTGACCACTTGTTTTTCCTGAATTTCTCTGCCCTTTTTGCCTTCTGTGCCACTCGTTTTTCCTGTATTTCTCTGCCCTTTTGCCTCCTGTGCCACTCGTTTTTCCTGTAATTCTCTGTCCTTTTGCCCTCTGTGACACTCTTTTTTCCTGTATTTCTCTGCCTTTTTGCTTTCTGTGACACTCGTTTTTCCTGCATTTCTCTGCCCTTTTTGCCTTCTGTGCCACTCGTTTTTCCTGTATTTCTCTGCCCTTTTTGCCTTCTGTGCCACTCGTTTTCCTGTATTTCTCCTGCCCTTTTTGCCTTCTGTGACACTCGTTTTTCCTGTATTTCTCTGCCCTTTTTGCCTTCTGTGACACTCGTTTTTCCTGTATTTCTCTGCCCTTTTTGCCTTCTGAGCCACTCGTTTTTCCTGTATTTCTTGTGCCGTCTTGCCTTCTGTGACTCGTTTTTCCTGTATTTCTCTGCCCTTTTTACCTACTGTGCCACTCATTTTTCCTGTGTTTCTCTTCCCTTTCTGCCTTCTGTGACACTCGTTTTTCCTGTATTTCTGTGCCCTCTTGCCTTCTGTGACAATCGTTTTTCCTGTTTTTCTCTGCCCTTTTTGCCTTCTGTGCCACTTGTTTGTCCTGTATTTCTCTGCCCTTTTTGCTTCTGTGACACTCGTTTTCTGCATTTCTCTGCCCTTTTTGCCTTCTGTGCTACTCGTTTTTCCTGTATTTCTCTGCCCTTTTTGCCTTCTGTGCCACTCGTTTTTCCTGTATTTCTGTGCCCTCTTGCCTTCTGTGACACTCGTTTTTCCAGTATTGCTGTGCCCACTTGCCTTCTGTGACACTTGTTTTTCCTGTATTTCTCTGCCCTTTTTGCCTTCTGTGCCACTTGTTTTTCCTGTATTTCTCTGCCCTTTTTGCCTTCTGTGCCACCTGTTTTTTCCTGTATTTCTCTGCCCTTTTTGCATTCTGTGCCACTCGTTTTTCCTGTATTTCTCTGCCCTTTTTGCCTTCTGTGCCACTCGTTTTTCCTGTATTTCTGTGCCCTCTTGCCTTCTGTGCCACTCGTTTTTCCTGTATTTCTCTGCCCTTTTTGCCTTCTGAGCCACTCGTTTTTCCTGTATTTCTGTGCCGTCTTGCCTTCTGTGACACTCGTTTTTCCTGTATTTCTCTGCCCTTTTTACCTACTGTGCCACTCATTTTTTCCTGTGTTTCTCTTCCCTTTCTGCCTTCTGTGACACTCGTTTTTCCTGTATTTCTGTGCCCTCTTGCCTTCTGTGACACTCTTTTTTCCTATATTTCTCTGCCCCTTTTGCCTTCTGTGACACTTGTTTTTCCTGTATTTCTCTGCCCTTTTTGCCTTCTGTGCCACTCGTTTTCCTGTATTTCTCTGCCCTTTTTGCCTTCTGTGCCACTCGTTTTTCCAGTATTTCTTAGCCCACTTGCCTTCTGTGACACTCTTTTTTCCTGTATTTCTGTGCCCACTTGCCTTCTGTGACACTTGTTTTTCCTGTATTTCTCTGCCCTTTTTGCCTTCTGTGCCACTCGTTTTTCCTGTATTTCTCTGCCCTTTTTGCCTTCTGTGCCACTCGTTTTTCCAGTATTTCTTAGCCCACTTGCCTTCTGTGACACTCATTTTTCCTGTATTTCTGTGCCCACTTGCCTTCTGTGACACTTGTTTTTCCTGTATTTCTCTGCCCTTTTTGCCTTCTGTGCCACTTGTTTTTCCAGTATTTCTCTGCCTTTTTGCCTTCTGAGCCACTCGTTTTTCCTGTATTTCTGTGCCCTCTTGCCTTCTGTGACACTCTTTTTTCCTGTATTTCTCTGCCCTTGTGCCTACTGTGCCACTCATTTTTCCTGTGTTTCTCTTCCTTTTTGCCTTCTGTGACACTCGTTTTTCCTGTATTTCTGTGCCCTCTTGCCTTCTGTGACACTCTTTTTTCCTGTATTTCCCTGCCCTTTTTGCTTTCTGTGACACCCGTTTTTCCTGTATTTCTCTGCCACTTTTGCCTTCTGTGACACTCGTTTTTCCTGCATTTCTCTGCCTTTTTGCCTTCTGTGCCACTCGTTTTTCCTGTATTTCTCTGCCCTTTTTGCCTTCTGTGCCACTCGTTTTCCTGTATTTCTGTGCCCTCTTGCCTTCTGTGACACTCGTTTTTCCTGTATTTCTGTGCCCACTTGCCTTCTGTGACACTTGTTTTTCCTGTATTTCTCTGCCCTTTTTGCCTCCTGTGCCACTTGTTTTTCCTGTATTTCTCTGCCCCTTTTGCCTTCTGTGCCACCCGTTTTTCCTGTATTTCTCTGCCCTTTTTGCCTTCTGTGCCACTCATTTTTCTTGTATTTCTCTGCCCTTTTTGCCTTCTGTACTACTCGTTTTTCCTGTATTTCTCTGCCACTTTTGCCTTCTGTGACACTCGTTTTTCCTGCATTTCTCTGCCCTTTTTGCCTTCTGTGCCACTCGTTTTTCCTGTATTTCTCTTCCCTTTTTGCCTTCTGAGCCACTCGTTTTTCCTGTATTTCTGTGCCGTCTTGCCTTCTATGACACTCGTTTTTCCTGTATTTCTCTGCCCTTTTTGCCTACTGTGCCACTCGTTTTCCTGTGTTTCTCTGCCCTTTTTGCCTTATGTGCCACTCTTTTTTCCAGTATATCTGTGCCCTCTTGCCTTCTGTGCCACACGTTTTTCCAGTATTTCTGTGCCCACTTGCCTTCTGTGACACTTGTTTTCCTGTATTTCTCTGCCCTTTTTGCCTACTGTGCCACTCATTTTTCCTGTGTTTCTCTTCCCTTTTTTTCTTCTGTGACACTCGTTTGTCCTGTATTTCTGTGCCCTCTTGCCTTCTGTGACACTTGTTTTTCCTGCCCTTTTTGCCTTCTGTGCCACCCGGTTTTTTCCTGTATTTCTCTGCACTTTTTGCCTTCTGTGACACTCGTTTTTCCTGCATTTCTCTGCCCTTTTTGCCTTCTGTGCCACTCGTTTTTCCTGTATTTCTGTGCCGTCTTGCCTTCTGTGACACTTGTTTTTCCTGTATTTCTCTGCCCTTTTGCCTTCTGTGCCACTTGTTTTTCCTGTATTTCTCTGCCCTTTTTGCCTACTGTGCCACTCATTTTTCCTGGTGTTTCTCTTCCCTTTTTGTCTTCTGTGACACTCGTTTGTCCTGTATTTCTGTGCCCTCTTGCCTCCTATGACACTCTTTTTTCCTGCATTTCTCTGCCCCTTTTGCCTTCTGTGACACTTGTTTTTCCTGTATTTCTCTGCCCTTTTTGCCTTCTCTTCCACTCGTTTTTCCAGTATTTCTTTGCCCACTTGCCTTCTGTGACACTTGTTTTTCCTGTATTTCTCTGCCCTTTTTGCCTTCTGTGCCACTCGTTTTTCCTGTATTTCTCTGCCCTTTTTGCCTCCTGTGCCACTAGTTTTTCCTGTATTTCTCTGTCCTTTTGCCTTCTGTGACACTTTTTTCCTGTATTTCTCTGCCCTTTTTGCTTTCTGTGACACTCGTTTTTCCTGTATTTCTCTGACTCTTTTGCCTTCTGTGACACTTGTTTTTCCTGCATTTCTCTGCCCTTTTTGCCTTCTGTGCCACTCGTTTTTCCTGTATCTCTCTGCCCTTTTTGCCTTCTGTGCCACTCGTTTTTCCAGTATTTCCTAGCCCACTTGCCTTCTGTGACACTCTTTTTTCCTGTATTTCTGTGCCCACTTGCCTTCTGTGACACTTGTTTTTCCTGTATTTCTCTGCCTTTTTGCATTCTGTGCCACTTGTTTGTCCTGTATTTCTCTGCCCTTTTTGCCTTCTGTGCCACCCGTTTTTCCTGTATTTCTCTGCCCTTTTTGCCTTCTGAGCCACCCGTTTTTCCTGTATTTCTCTGCCCTTTTTGCCTTCTATGCCACTCGTTTTTCCTGTGTTTCTCTTCCCTTTTTGCCTTCTGTGACACGCGTTTTTTCCTGTATTTCTGTGCCCTCTTGCCTTCTGTGATACTCTTTTTTCCTGTATTTCTCTGCCCTTTTTGCCTCCTGTGCCACTCGTTTTTCCTGTATTTCTCTGTCCTTTTGCCTTCTGAGACACTCTTTTTTCCTGTATTTCTCTGCACTTTTTGCTTTCTGTGACACTCGTTTTTCCTGTATTTCTCTGCCCTTTTTGCCTTCTGTGCTACCTGTTTTTCCTGTATTTCTCTGCACTTTTTACTTTCTGTGACACTCGGTTTTCCTGTATTTCTCTGCACTTTTTGCCTTATGTGCCACTCGTTTTTCCTGTATTTCTCTGCCCTTTTTGCCTTCTGTGCCACTCGTTTTTCCTGTATTTCTGTGCCCTCTTGCCTTCTGTGACACTCGTTTTTCCTGTATTTCTCTGCCCTTTTTGCCTTCTGTGCCACTTGTTTGTCCTGTATTTCTCTGCCCTTTTTGCCTTCAGAGCCACTCGTTTTTCCTGTTATGACACTCGTTTCCCCTTTCCCCCCCCCCCCCCTGTATTTCCCCTTTCTGCCCTTTTTGCCTACTGTGCCACTCGTTTTTCCTGTGTTTCTCTGCCCTTTTTGCCTTATGTGCCACTCTTTTTTCCAGTATATCTGTGCCCTCTTGCCTTCTGTGCCACACGTTTTATCTGTATTTCTGTACCCACTTGCCTTCTGTGACACTTGTTTTTCCTGTATTTCTCTGCCCTTTTTGCCTACTGTGCCACTCATTTTTCCTGTGTTTCTCTTCCCTTTTTGTCTTCTGTGACACTCGTTTGTCCTGTATTTCTGTGCCCTCTTGCCTCCTATGACACTCTTTTTTCCTGTATTTCTCTGCCCTTTTTGCCTTCTGTGCCACTTGTTTTCCTGTATTTCTCTGCCCTTTTTGCCTTCTGTGCCACCCGTTTTTCCTGTATTTCTCTGCACTTTTTTTCCTTCTGTGCCACTCGTTTTTCCTGTATTTCTCTGCCCTTTTTGCCTCCTGTGCCACTAGTTTTTCCTGTATTTCTCTGTCCTTTTGCCTTCTGTGAAACTCTTTTTTCCTGTATTTCTCTGCCTCTTTTGCCTTCTGTGACACTCGTTTTTCCTGCATTTCTCTGCCCTTTTTGCCTTCTGTGCCACTCGTTTTTCCTGTATTTCTCTGCCCTTTTTGCCTTCTGTGACACTTGTTTTTCCTGTATTTCTCTGCCCTTTTTGCTTTCTGTGACACTCGTTTTTCCTGCATTTCTCTGCCCTTTTTGCCTTCTGTGCCACTCGTTTTTCCTGTATTTCTCTGCCCTTTTTGCCTTCTGTGCCACTCGTTTTCCTGCATTTCTCTGCCCTTTTTGCCTTCTGTGCCACTCGTTTTTCCTGTATTTCTCTGCCCTTTTTGCCTTCTGTGACACTCGTTTTTCCTGTATTTCTGTGCCCACTTGCCTTCTGTGACACTTGTTTTTCCTGAATTTCTCTGCCCTTTTTGCCTTCTGTGCCACTCGTTTTTCCTGTATTTCTCTGCCCTTTTTGCCTCCTGTGCCACTCGTTTTTCCTGTATTTCTCTGTCCTTTTGCCCTCTGTGACACTCTTTTTTCCTGTATTTCTCTGCCCTTTTTGCTTTCTGTGACACTCGTTTTTCCTGCATTTCTCTGCCCTTTTTCCCTTCTGTGCCACTCGTTTTTCCTGTATTTCTCTGCCCTTTTTGCCTTCTGTGCCACTCGTTTTCCTGTATTTCTCTGCCCTTTTTGCCTTCTGTGACACTCGTTTTTCCTGTATTTCTCTGCCCTTTTTGCCTTCTGTGACACTCGTTTTTCCTGTATTTCTCTGCCCTTTTTGCCTTCTGAGCCACTCGTTTTTCCTGTATTTCTGTGCCGTCTTGCCTTCTGTGACTCGTTTTTCCTGTATTTCTCTGCCCTTTTTACCTACTGTGCCACTCATTTTTCCTGTGTTTCTCTTCCCTTTCTGCCTTCTGTGACACTCGTTTTTCCTGTATTTCTGTGCCCTCTTGCCTTCTGTGACACTCGTTTTTCCTGTTTTTCTCTGCCCTTTTTGCCTTCTGTGCCACTTGTTTGTCCTGTATTTCTCTGCCCTTTTTGCCTTCTGTGACACTCGTTTTTCCTGCATTTCTCTGCCCTTTTTGCCTTCTGTGCTACTCGTTTTTCCTGTATTTCTCTGCCCTTTTTGCCTTCTGTGCCACTCGTTTTTCCTGTATTTCTGTGCCCTCTTGCCTTCTGTGACACTCGTTTTTCCAGTATTGCTGTGCCCACTTGCCTTCTGTGACACTTGTTTTTCCTGTATTTCTCTGCCCTTTTTGCCTTCTGTGCCACTTGTTTTTCCTGTATTTCTCTGCCCTTTTTGCCTTCTGTGCCACCCGTTTTTCCTGTATTTCTCTGCCCTTTTTGCATTCTGTGCCACTCGTTTTTCCTGTATTTCTCTGCCCTTTTTGCCTTCTGTGCCACTCGTTTTTCCTGTATTTCTGTGCCCTCTTGCCTTCTGTGACACTCGTTTTTCCTGTATTTCTCTGCCCTTTTTGCCTTCTGAGCCACTCGTTTTTCCTGTATTTCTGTGCCGTCTTGCCTTCTGTGACACTCGTTTTTCCTGTATTTCTCTGCCCTTTTTACCTACTGTGCCACTCATTTTTCCTGTGTTTCTCTTCCCTTTCTGCCTTCTGTGACACTCGTTTTTCCTGTATTTCTGTGCCCTCTTGCCTTCCGTGACACTCTTTTTTCCTATATTTCTCTGCCCCTTTTGCCTTCTGTGACACTTGTTTTTCCTGTATTTCTCTGCCCTTTTTGCCTTCTGTGCCACTCGTTTTTCCTGTATTTCTCTGCCCTTTTTGCCTTCTGTGCCACTCGTTTTTCCAGTATTTCTTAGCCCACTTGCCTTCTGTGACACTCTTTTTTCCTGTATTTCTGTGCCCACTTGCCTTCTGTGACACTTGTTTTTCCTGTATTTCTCTGCCCTTTTTGCCTTCTGTGCCACTCGTTTTTCCTGTATTTCTCTGCCCTTTTTGCCTTCTGTGCCACTCGTTTTTCCAGTATTTCTTAGCCCACTTGCCTTCTGTGACACTCTTTTTTCCTGTATTTCTGTGCCCACTTGCCTTCTGTGACACTTGTTTTTCCTGTATTTCTCTGCCCTTTTTGCCTTCTGTGCCACTTGTTTTTCCTGTATTTCTCTGCCCTTTTTGCCTTCTGAGCCACTCGTTTTTCCTGTATTTCTGTGCCCTCTTGCCTTCTGTGACACTCTTTTTTCCTGTATTTCTCTGCCCTTGTGCCTACTGTGCCACTCATTTTTCCTGTGTTTCTCTTCCCTTTTTGCCTTCTGTGACACTCGTTTTTCCTGTATTTCTGTGCCCTCTTGCCTTCTGTGACACTCTTTTTTCCTGTATTTCCCTGCCCTTTTTGCTTTCTGTGACACCCGTTTTTCCTGTATTTCTCTGCCACTTTTGCCTTCTGTGACACTCGTTTTTCCTGCATTTCTCTGCCCTTTTTGCCTTCTGTGCCACTCGTTTTTCCTGTATTTCTCTGCCCTTTTTGCCTTCTGTGCCACTCGTTTTTCCTGTATTTCTGTGCCCTCTTGCCTTCTGTGACACTCGTTTTTCCTGTATTTCTGTGCCCACTTGCCTTCTGTGACACTTGTTTTTCCTGTATTTCTCTGCCCTTTTTGCCTCCTGTGCCACTTGTTTTTCCTGTATTTCTCTGCCCCTTTTGCCTTCTGTGCCACCCGTTTTTCCTGTATTTCTCTGCCCTTTTTGCCTTCTGTGCCACTCATTTTTCTTGTATTTCTCTGCCCTTTTTGCCTTCTGTACTACTCGTTTTTCCTGTATTTCTCTGCCACTTTTGCCTTCTGTGACACTCGTTTTTCCTGCATTTCTCTGCCCTTTTTGCCTTCTGTGCCACTCGTTTTTCCTGTATTTCTCTTCCCTTTTTGCCTTCTGAGCCACTCGTTTTTCCTGTATTTCTGTGCCGTCTTGCCTTCTGTGACACTTGTTTTTCCTGTATTTCTCTGCCCTTTTTGCCTTCTGTGCCACTTGTTTTTCCTGTATTTCTCTGCCCTTTTTGCCTTCAGAGCCACTTGTTTTTCCTGTATTTCTGTGCCATCTTGCCTTCTATGACACTCGTTTTTCCTGTATTTCTCTGCCCTTTTTGCCTACTGTGCCACTCGTTTTTCCTGTGTTTCTCTGCCCTTTTTGCCTTATGTGCCACTCTTTTTTCCAGTATATCTGTGCCCTCTTGCCTTCTGTGCCACACGTTTTTCCAGTATTTCTGTGCCCACTTGCCTTCTGTGACACTTGTTTTCCTGTATTTCTCTGCCCTTTTTGCCTACTGTGCCACTCATTTTTCCTGTGTTTCTCTTCCCTTTTTTTCTTCTGTGACACTCGTTTGTCCTGTATTTCTGTGCCCTCTTGCCTTCTGTGACACTTGTTTTTCCTGCCCTTTTTGCCTTCTGTGCCACCCGGTTTTTCCTGTATTTCTCTGCACTTTTTGCCTTCTGTGACACTCGTTTTTCCTGCATTTCTCTGCCCTTTTTGCCTTCTGTGCCACTCGTTTTTCCTGTATTTCTGTGCCGTCTTGCCTTCTGTGACACTTGTTTTTCCTGTATTTCTCTGCCCTTTTTGCCTTCTGTGCCACTTGTTTTTCCTGTATTTCTCTGCCCTTTTTGCCTTCAGAGCCACTCGTTTTTCCTGTATTTCTGTGCCATCTTGCCTTCTATGACACTCGTTTTTCCTGTATTTCTCTGCCCTTTTTGCCTCCTGTGCCACTCGTTTTTCCAGGTATTTCTCTGCCCTTTTTGCCTTCTGAGCCACTCGTTTTTCCTGTATTTCTGTGCCGTCTTGCCTTCTGTGACACTCGTTTTTCCTGTATTTCTCTGCCCTTTTTACCTACTGTGCCACTCATTTTTCCTGTGTTTCTCTTCCCTTTCTGCCTTCTGTGACACTCGTTTTTCCTGTATTTCTGTGCCCTCTTGCCTTCTGTGACACTCTTTTTTCCTATATTTCTCTGCCCCTTTTGCCTTCTGTGACACTTGTTTTTCCTGTATTTCTCTGCCCTTTTTGCCTTCTGTGCCACTCGTTTTTCCTGTATTTCTCTGCCCTTTTTGCCTTCTGTGTCACTCGTTTTTCCAGTATTTCCTAGCCCACTTGCCTTCTGTGACACTCTTTTTTCCTGTATTTCTGTGCCCACTTGCCTTCTGTGACACTTGTTTTTCCTGTATTTCTCTGCCCTTTTTGCCTTCTGTGCCACTTGTTTTTCCTGTATTTCTCTGCCCTTTTTGCCTTCTGTGCCACCCGTTTTTCCTGTATTTCTCCGCCCTTTTTGCCTTCTGTGCCACCCGTTTTTCCTGTGTTTCTCTTCCCTATTTGCCTTCTGTGACACTCGTTTTTCCTGTATTTCTGTGCCCTCTTGCCTACTGTGCCACTCATTTTTCCTGTGTTTCTCTTCCCTTTTTGCCTTCTGTGACACTCGTTTTTCCTGTATTTCTGTGCCCACTTGCCTTCTGTGACACTTGTTTTTCCTGTATTTCTCTGCCCTTTTTGCCTTCTGTGCCACTTGTTTTTCCTGTATTTCTCAGCCCTTTTGCCATCTGTGCCACTTGTTTTTCTTGTATTTATCTGCCCTTTTTGCCTTCTGTGCTACTCGTTTTTCCTGTATTTCTCTGCCACTTTTGCCTTCTGTGCCAGTAGTTTTTCCTGTATTTCTCTGCCACTTTTGCCTTCTGTGCCAGTAGTTTTTCCTGTATTTCTCTGTCCTTTTGCCTTCTGTGACACTCTTTTTTCCTGTATTTCTCTGCCCTTTTTGCTTTCTGTGACACTCGTTTTTCCTGTATTTCTCTGCCTCTTTTGCCTTCTGTGCCACTCGTTTTTCCTGTATTTCTCTGCCCTTTTGCCTTCTGTGCCACTCATTTTTCTTGTATTTCTCTGCCCTTTTTGCCTTCTGTGCTACTCGTTTTTCCTGTATTTCTCTGCCACTTTTGCCTTCTGTGCCAGTAGTTTTTCCTGTATTTCTATGTCCTTTTGCCTTCTGTGACACTCTTTTTTCCTGTATTTCTCTGCCCTTTTTGCTTTCTGTGACACTCGTTTTTCCTGTATTTCTCTGCCTCTTTTGCCTTCTGTGCCACTCGTTTTTCCTGTATTTCTCTGCCCTTTTTGCCTCCTGTGCCACTCGGTTTTCCAGGTATTTCTCTGCCCTTTTTGCCTTCTGAGCCACTCGTTTTTCCTGTATTTCTGTGCCGTCTTACCTTCTGTGATACTTGTTTTTCCTGTGTTTCTCTGCCCTTTTTGCCTTCTGTGACACTCGTTTTTCCTGTATTTCTGTGCCCTCTTGCCTTCTGTGACACTCGTTTTTCCTGTATTTCTCTGCCCTTTTTGCCTTCTGTGACACTCGTTTTTCCTGTATTTCTCTGCCCTTTTTGCCTTCTGAGCCCTTCGTTTTTCCTGTATTTCTGTGCCGTCTTGCCTTCTGTGACACTCGTTTTTCCTGTATTTCTCTGCCCTTTTTACCTACTGTGCCACTCATTTTTCCTGTGTTTCTCTTCCCTTTCTGCCTTCTGTGACACTCGTTTTTCCTGTATTTCTGTGCCCTCTTGCCTTCTGTGACACTCTTTTTTCCTGTATTTCTCTGCCCTTTTTGCCTTCTGTGCCACTCGTTTTTCCTGTATTTCTCTGCCCTTTTTGCCTTCTGTTCCATTTGTTTTCCCAGTATTTCCTAGCCCACTTGCCTTCTGTGACACTCGTTTTTCCTGTATTTCTGTTCCCACTTGCCTTCTGTGACACTTGTTTTTCCTGTATTTCTCTGCCCTTTTTGCCTTCTGTGCCACTTGTTTTTCCTGTATTTTTCTGCCGTTTTTGCCTGTTGTGCCACCCGTTTTTCCTGTATTTCTCTGCCCTTTTTGCCTTCTGTGCCACCCATTTTTCCTGTATATCTCTGCACTTTTTGCCTTCAGTGCCACTCGTTTTTCCTCTATTTCTCTGCCCTTTTTGCCTCCTGTGCCACTCGTTTTCCTGTATTTCTCTGCCCTTTTTGCTTTCTGTGACTCTCGTTTTTCCTGTATTTCTCAGCCTCTTTTGCCTTCTGTGACACTCGTTTTTCCTGCATTTCTCTGCCCTTTTGCCTTCTGTGCCACTCGTTTTTCCTGTATTTCTCTGCCCTTTTTGCCTTCTGTGCCACTTGTTTTTCCTGTATTTCTCTGCCCTTTTTGCCTTCTGTGACACTCGTTTTTCCTGTATTTCTGTGCCCTCTTGCCTTCTGTGACACTCGTTTTTCCTGTATTTCTCTGCCCTTTTTGCCTTCTGTGACACTCGTTTTTCCTGTATTTCTCTGCCCTTTTTGCCTTCTGAGCCACTCGTTTTTCCTGTATTTCTGTGCCGTCTTGCCTTCTGTGACACTCGTTTTTCCTGTATTTCTCTGTCCTTTTTGCCTTCTGTGCCACTCGTTTTCCTGTATTTCTCTGCCCTTTTTGCCTTCTGTGCCACTTGTTTTTCCTGTATTTCTCTGCCCTTTTTGCCTTCTGTGCCACCCGTTTTTCCTGTATTTCTCTGCACTTTTTGCCTTCTGTGCCACTCGTTTTTCCTGTATTTCTCTGCCCTTTTTGCCTCCTGTGCCACTAGTTTTTCCTGTATTTCTCTGTCCTTTTGCCTTCTGTGACACTTTTTTATCCTGTATTTCTCTGCCCTTTATGATTTCTGTGACACTCGTTTTTCCTGCTTTTCTCTGCCCTTTTTGCCTTCTGAGCCCTTCGTTTTTCCTGTATTTCTGTGCCGTCTTGCCTTCTGTGACACTCGTTTTTCCTGTATTTCTCTGCCCTTTTTACCTACTGTGCCACTCATTTTTCCTGTGTTTCTCTTCCCTTTCTGCCTTCTGTGACACTCGTTTTTCCTGTATTTCTGTGCCCTCTTGCCTTCTGTGACACTCTTTTTTCCTATATTTCTCTGCCCCTTTTGCCTTCTGTGACACTTGTTTTTCCTGTATTTCTCTGCCCTTTTTGCCTTCTGTGCCACTCGTTTTTCCTGTATTTCTCTGCCTCTTTTGCCTTCTGTGCCACTCGTTTTTCCTGTATTTCTCTGCCCTTTTTGCCTCCTGTGCCACTCGGTTTTCCAGGTATTTCTCTGCCCTTTTTGCCTTCTGTGCCACTCGTTTTTCCTGTATTTCTGTGCCGTCTTACCTTCTGTGATACTTGTTTTTCCTGTGTTTCTCTGCCCTTTTTGCCTTCTGTGACACTCGTTTTTCCTGTATTTCTGTGCCCTCTTGCCTTCTGTGACACTCGTTTTTCCTGTATTTCTCTGCCCTTTTTGCCTTCTGTGACACTCGTTTTTCCTGTATTTCTCTGCCCTTTTTGCCTTCTGAGCCCTTCGTTTTTCCTGTATTTCTGTGCTGTCTTGCCTTCTGTGACACTCGTTTTTCCTGTATTTCTCTGCCCTTTTTACCTACTGTGCCACTCATTTTTCCTGTGTTTCTCTTCCCTTTCTGCCTTCTGTGACACTCGTTTTTCCTGTATTTCTGTGCCCTCTTGCCTTCTGTGACACTCTTTTTTCCTATATTTCTCTGCCCCTTTTGCCTTCTGTGACACTTGTTTTTCCTGTATTTCTCTGCCCTTTTTGCCTTCTGTGCCACTCGTTTTTCCTGTATTTCTCTGCCCTTTTTGCCTTCTGTTCCACTTGTTTTCCCAGTATTTCCTAGCCCACTTGCCTTCTGTGACACTCGTTTTTCCTGTATTTCTGTTCCCACTTGCCTTCTGTGACACTTGTTTTTCCTGTATTTCTCTGCCCTTTTTGCCTTCTGTGCCACTTGTTTTTCCTGTATTTTTCTGCCGTTTTTGCCTGTTGTGCCACCCGTTTTTCCTGTATTTCTCTGCCCTTTTTGCCTTCTGTGCCACCCGTTTTTCCTGTATATCTCTGCACTTTTTGCCTTCAGTGCCACTCGTTTTTCCTCTATTTCTCTGCCCTTTTTGCCTCCTGTGCCACTCGTTTTCCTGTATTTCTCTGCCCTTTTTGCTTTCTGTGACTCTCGTTTTTCCTGTATTTCTCAGCCTCTTTTGCCTTCTGTGACACTCGTTTTTCCTGCATTTCTCTGCCCTTTTTGCCTTCTGTGCCACTCGTTTTTCCTGTATTTCTCTGCCCTTTTTGCCTTCTGTGCCACTTGTTTTTCCTGTATTTCTCTGCCCTTTTTGCCTTCTGTGACACTCGTTTTTCCTGTATTTCTGTGCCCTCTTGCCTTCTGTGACACTCGTTTTTCCTGTATTTCTCTGCCCTTTTTGCCTTCTGTGACACTCGTTTTTCCTGTATTTCTCTGCCCTTTTTGCCTTCTGAGCCTCTCGTTTTTCCTGTATTTCTGTGCCGTCTTGCCTTCTGTGACACTCGTTTTTCCTGTATTTCTCTGTCCTTTTTGCCTTCTGTGCCACTCGTTTTCCTGTATTTCTCTGCCCTTTTTGCCTTCTGTGCCACTTGTTTTTCCTGTATTTCTCTGCCCTTTTTGCCTTCTGTGCCACCCGTTTTTCCTGTATTTCTCTGCACTTTTTGCCTTCTGTGCCACTCGTTTTTCCTGTATTTCTCTACCCTTTTTGCCTCCTGTGCCACTAGTTTTTCCTGTATTTCTCTGTCCTTTTGCCTTCTGTGACACTCTTTTTTCCTGTATTTCTCTGCCCTTTTTGATTTCTGTGACACTCGTTTTTCCTGCTTTTCTCTGCCCTTTTTGCCTTCTGAGCCCTTCGTTTTTCCTGTATTTCTGTGCCGTCTTGCCTTCTGTGACACTCGTTTTTCCTGTATTTCTCTGCCCTTTTTACCTACTGTGCCACTCATTTTTCCTGTGTTTCTCTTCCCTTTCTGCCTTCTGTGACACTCGTTTTTCCTGTATTTCTGTGCCCTCTTGCCTTCTGTGACACTCTTTTTTCCTATATTTCTCTGCCCCTTTTGCCTTCTGTGACACTTGTTTTTCCTGTATTTCTCTGCCCTTTTTGCCTTCTGTGCCACTCGTTTTTCCTGTATTTCTCTGCCTCTTTTGCCTTCTGTGCCACTCGTTTTTCCTGTATTTCTCTGCCCTTTTTGCCTCCTGTGCCACTCGTTTTTCCTGTATTTCTCTGTCCTTTTGCCCTCTGACACTCTTTTTTCCTGTATTTCTCTGCCCTTTTTGCTTTCTGTGACACTCGTTTTTCCTGTATTTCTCTGACTCTTTTGCCTTCTGTGACACTTGTTTTTCCTGCATCTCTCTGCCCTTTTTGCCTTCTGTGCCACTCGTTTTTCCTGTATTTCTCTGCCCTTTTTGCCTTCTGTGCCACTCGTTTTCCTGTATTTCTCTGCCCTTTTTGCCTTCTGTGACACTCGTTTTTCCTGTATTTCTGTGCCCTCTTGCCTTCTGTGACACTTGTTTTTCCTGAATTTCTCTGCCCTTTTTGCCTTCTGTGCCACTCGTTTTTCCTGTATTTCTCTGCCCTTTTTGCCTTATGTGCCACTCTTTTTTCCAGTATATCTGTGCCCTCTTGCCTTCTGTGCCACACGTTTTTCCTGTATTTCTGTGCCCACTTGCCTTCTGTGACACTTGTTTTTCCTGTATTTCTCTGCCCTTTTTGCCTACTGTGCCACTCATTTTTCTGTGTTTCTCTTCCCTTTTTGTCTTCTGTGACACTCGTTTGTCCTGTATTTCTGTGCCCTCTTGCCTCCTATGACACTCTTTTTTCCTGCATTTCTCTGCCCCTTTTGCCTTCTGTGACACTTGTTTTTCCTGTATTTCTCTTCCCTTTTTGCCTTCTCTTCCACTCGTTTTTCCAGTATTTCTTTGCCCACTTGCCTTCTGTGACACTTGTTTTTCCTGTATTTCTCTGCCCTTTTTGCCTTCTGTGCCACTCGTTTTTCCTGTATTTCTCTGCCCTTTTTGCCTCCTGTGCCACTAGTTTTTCCTGTATTTCTCTGTCCTTTTGCCTTCTGTGACACTTTTTTCCTGTATTTCTCTGCCCTTTTTGCTTTCTGTGACACTCGTTTTTCCTGTATTTCTCTGACTCTTTTGCCTTCTGTGACACTTGTTTTTCCTGCATTTCTCTGCCCTTTTTGCCTTCTGTGCCACTCGTTTTTCCTGTATCTCTCTGCCCTTTTTGCCTTCTGTGCCACTCGTTTTTCCAGTATTTCCTAGCCCACTTGCCTTCTGTGACACTCTTTTTTCCTGTATTTCTGTGCCCACTTGCCTTCTGTGACACTTGTTTTTCCTGTATTTCTCTGCCCTTTTTGCATTCTGTGCCACTTGTTTGTCCTGTATTTCTCTGCCCTTTTTGCCTTCTGTGCCACCCGTTTTTCCTGTATTTCTCTTGCCCTTTTTGCCTTCTGAGCCACCCGTTTTTCCTGTATTTCTCTGCCCTTTTTGCCTTCTGTGCCACTCGTTTTTCCTGTGTTTCTCTTCCCTTTTTGCCTTCTGTGACACGCGTTTTTCCTGTATTTCTGTGCCCTCTTGCCTTCTGTGATACTCTTTTTTCCTGTATTTCTCTGCCCTTTTTGCCTCCTGTGCCACTCGTTTTTCCTGTATTTCTCTGTCCTTTTGCCTTCTGAGACACTCTTTTTTCCTGTATTTCTCTGCACTTTTTGCTTTCTGTGACACTCGTTTTTCCTGTATTTCTCTGCCCTTTTTGCCTTCTGTGCTACCTGTTTTTCCTGTATTTCTCTGCACTTTTTGCCTTCTGAGCCCTTCGTTTTTCCTGTATTTCTGTGCCGTCTTGCCTTCTGTGACACTCGTTTTTCCTGTATTTCTCTGCCCTTTTTTCCTACTGTGCCACTCGTTTTTCCTGTGTTTCTCTTCCCTTTTTGCCTTCTGTGACACGCGTTTTTCCTGTATTTCTGTGCCCTCTTGCCTTCTGTGATACTCTTTTTTCCTGTATTTCTCTGCCCTTTTTGCCTCCTGTGCCACTCGTTTTTCCTGTATTTCTCTGTCCTTTTGCCTTCTGAGACACTCTTTTTTCCTGTATTTCTCTGCCCTTTTTGCCTCCTGTGCCACTCGTTTTTCCTGTATTTCTGTGCCCTCTTGCCTTCTGTGACACTCGTTTTTCCTGTATTTCTCTGCCCTTTTTGCCTTCTGAGCCCTTCGTTTTTCCTGTATTTCTGTGCCGTCTTGCCTTCTGTGACACTCGTTTTTCCTGTATTTCTCTGCCCTTTTTTCCTACTGTGCCACTCATTTTTCCTGTGTTTCTCTTCCCTTTCTGCCTTCTGTGACACTCGTTTTTCCTGTATTTCTGTGCCCTCTTGCCTTCTGTGACACTCTTTTTTCCTATATTTCTCTGCCCCTTTTGCCTTCTGTGACACTTGTTTTTCCTGTATTTCTCTGCCCTTTTTGCCTTCTGTGCCACTCGTTTTTCCTGTATTTCTCTGCCCTTTTTGCCTTCTGTTCCACTTGTTTTCCCAGTATTTCCTAGCCCACTTGCCTTCTGTGACACTCGTTTTTCCTGTATTTCTGTTCCCACTTGCCTTCTGTGACACTTGTTTTTCCTGTATTTCTCTGCCCTTTTTGCCTTCTGTGCCACTTGTTTTTCCTGTATTTTTCTGCCGTTTTTGCCTGTTGTGCCACCCGTTTTTCCTGTATTTCTCTGCCCTTTTTGCCTTCTGTGCCACCCGTTTTTCCTGTATATCTCTGCACTTTTTGCCTTCAGTGCCACTCGTTTTTCCTCTATTTCTCTGCCCTTTTTGCCTCCTGTGCCATTCGTTTTCCTGTATTTCTCTGCCCTTTTTGCTTTCTGTGACTCTCGTTTTTCCTGTATTTCTCAGCCTCTTTTGCCTTCTGTGCCACTCGTTTTTCCTGTATTTCTCTGCCCTTTTTGCCTTCTGTGCCACTCGTTTTTCCTGTATTTCTCTGCCCTTTTTGCCTTCTGTGCCACTTGTTTTTCCTGTATTTCTCTGCCCTTTTTGCCTTCTGTGACACTCGTTTTTCCTGTATTTCTGTGCCCTCTTGCCTTCTGTGACACTCGTTTTTCCTGTATTTCTCTGCCCTTTTTGCCTTCTGTGACACTCGTTTTTCCTGTATTTCTCTGCCTTTTTGCCTTCTGAGCCACTCGTTTTTCCTGTATTTCTGTGCCGTCTTGCCTTCTGTGACACTCGTTTTTCCTGTATTTCTCTGTCCTTTTTGCCTTCTGTGCCACTCGTTTTCCTGTATTTCTCTGCCCTTTTTGCCTTCTGTGCCACTTGTTTTTCCTGTATTTCTCTGCCCTTTTTGCCTTCTGTGCCACCCGTTTTTCCTGTATTTCTCTGCACTTTTTGCCTTCTGTGCCATTCGTTTTTCCTGTATTTCTCTGCCCTTTTTGCCTCCTGTGCCACTAGTTTTTCCTGTATTTCTCTGTCCTTTTGCCTTCTGTGACACTCTTTTTTCCTGTATTTTCTGCCCTTTTTGATTTCTGTGACACTCGTTTTTCCTGCTTTTCTCTGCCTCTTTTGCCTTCTGTGACACTCGTTTTTCCTGTATTTCTGTGCCCACTTGCCTTCTGTGACACCTTGTTTTTCCTGAATTTCTCTGCCCTTTTTGCCTTCTGTGCCACTCTTTTTTCCTGTATTTCTCTGCCCTTTTTGATTTCTGTGACACTCGTTTTTCCTGCTTTTCTCTGCCTCTTTTGCCTTCTGTGACACTCGTTTTTCCTGTATTTCTGTGCCCACCTGCCTTCTGTGCCACTCGTTTTTCCTGTATTTCTCTGTCCTTTTGCCCTCTGTGACACTCTTTTTTCCTGTATTTCTCTGCTCTTGTTGCTTTCTGTGACACTCGTTTTTCCTGTATTTCTCTGACTCTTTTGCCTTCTGTGACACGTTTTTCCTGCATTTCTCTGCCCTTTTTGCCTTCTGTGCCACTCGTTTTTCCTGTATTTCTCTGCCCTTTTTGCCTTCTGTGCCACTCGTTTTCCTGTATTTCTCTGCCCTTTTTGCCTTCTGTGACACTCGTTTTTCCTGTATTTCTGTGCCCTCTTGCCTTCTGTGACACTCGTTTTTCCTGTATTTCTCTGCCCTTTTTGCCTTCTGTGACACTCGTTTTTCCTGTGTTTCTCTTCCCTTTTTGCCTTCTGTGCCACTTGTTTTTCCAGTATTTCCTAGCCCACTTGCCTTCTGTGACACTCTTTTTTCCTGTATTTCTGTGCCCACTTGCCTTCTGTGACACTCGTTTTTCCTGCATTTCTCTGCCCTTTTTGCCTTCTGTGCCACTCGTTTTTCCTGTATTTCTCTGCCCTTTTTGCCTTCTGTGCCACTCGTTTTTCCAGTATTTCCTAGCCCACTTGCCTTCTGTGACACTCTTTTTTCCTGTATTTCTGTGCCCACTTGCCTTCTGTGACACTTGTTTTTCCTGTATTTCTCTGCCCTTTTTGCCTTCTGTGCCACTTGTTTTTCCTGTATTTCTCTGCCCTTTTTGCCTTCTGTGCCACCCGTTTTTCCTGTATTTCTCTGCCCTTTTTGCCTTCTGTGCCACTCATTTTTCTTGTATTTCTCTGCCCTTTTTGCCTTCTGTGCCACTCGTTTTTCCTCTATTTCTCTGCCCTTTTTGCCTTCTGTGCCACTCGTTTTCCTGTATTTCTCTGCCCTTTTTGCCTTCTGTGCTACTCGTTTTTCCTGTATTTCTCTGCCTCTTTTGCCTTCTGTGACACTCGTTTTTCCTGCATTTCTCTGCCCTTTTTGCCTTCTGTGCCACTCGTTTTTCCTGTATTTCTCTTCCCTTTTTGCCTTCTGAGCCACTCGTTTTTCCTGTATTTCTGTGCCGTCTTGCCTTCTGTGACACTTGTTTTTCCTGTATTTCTCTGCCCTTTTTGCCTTCTGTGACACTTGTTTTTCCTGTATTTCTCTGCCCTTTTTGCCTTCAGAGCCACTCGTTTTTCCTGTCTTTCTGTGCCATCTTGCCTTCTATGACACTCGTTTTTCCTGTATTTCTCTGCCCTTTTTGCCTACTGTGCCACTCGTTTTTCCTGTGTTTCTCTGCCCTTTTTGCCTTATGTGCCACTCTTTTTTCCAGTATATCTGTGCCCTCTTGCCTTCTGTGACACTTGTTTTTCCTGTATTTCTCTGCCCTTTTTGCCTACTGTGCCACTCATTTTTCCTGTGTTTCTCTTCCCATTTTTTTCTTCTGTGACACTCGTTTGTCCTGTATTTCTGTGCCCTCTTGCCTTCTGTGACACTTGTTTTTCCTGTATTTTTCTGCCCTTTTTGCCTTCTGTGCCACTTGTTTTTCCTGTATTTCTCTGCCCTTTTTGCCTTCTGTGCCACCCGTTTTTCCTGTATTTCTCTGCACTTTTTGACTTCTGTGCCACTCGTTTTTCCTGTATTTCTCTGCCCTTTTTGCCTCCTGTGCCACTAGTTTTTCCTGTATTTCTCTGTCCTTTTGCCTTCTGTGAAACTCTTTTTTCCTGTATTTCTCTGCCCTTTTTTCTTTCTGTGACACTCGTTTTTCCTGTATTTCTCTGCCTCTTTTGCCTTCTGTGACACTCATTTTTCCTGCATTTCTCTGCCCTTTTTGCCTTCTGTGCCACTCGTTTTTCCTGTATTTCTCTGCCCTTTTTGCCTTCTGTGACACTCGTTTTTCCTGTATTTCTGTGCCCACTTGCCTTCTGTGACACTTGTTTTTCCTGAATTTCTCTGCCCTTTTTGCCTTCTGTGCCACTCGTTTTTCCTGTATTTCTCTGCCCTTTTTGCCTCCTGTGCCACTCGTTTTTCCTGTATTTCTCTGTCCTTTTGCCCTCTGACACTCTTTTTTCCTGTATTTCTCTGCCCTTTTTGCTTTCTGTGACACTCGTTTTTCCTGTATTTCTCTGACTCTTTTGCCTTCTGTGACACTTGTTTTTCCTGCATCTCTCTGCCCTTTTTGCCTTCTGTGCCACTCGTTTTTCCTGTATTTCTCTGCCCTTTTTGCCTTCTGTGCCACTCGTTTTCCTGTATTTCTCTGCCCTTTTTGCCTTCTGTGACACTCGTTTTTCCTGTATTTCTGTGCCCTCTTGCCTTCTGTGACACTTGTTTTTCCTGAATTTCTCTACTCTTTTTGCCTTCTGTGCCACTCGTTTTTCCTGTATTTCTCTGCCCTTTTTGCCTTATGTGCCACTCTTTTTTCCAGTATATCTGTGCCCTCTTGCCTTCTGTGCCACACGTTTTTCCTGTATTTCTGTGCCCACTTGCCTTCTGTGACACTTGTTTTTCCTGTATTTCTCTGCCCTTTTTGCCTACTGTGCCACTCATTTTTCCTGTGTTTCTCTTCCCTTTTTGTCTTCTGTGACACTCGTTTGTCCTGTATTTCTGTGCCCTCTTGCCTCCTATGACACTCTTTTTTCCTGCATTTCTCTGCCCCTTTTGCCTTCTGTGACACTTGTTTTTCCTGTATTTCTCTGCCCTTTTTGCCTTCTCTGCCACTCGTTTTTCCAGTATTTCTTTGCCCACTTGCCTTCTGTGACACTTGTTTTTCCTGTATTTCTCTGCCCTTTTTGCCTTCTGTGCCACTCGTTTTTCCTGTATTTCTCTGCCCTTTTTGCCTCCTGTGCCACTAGTTTTTCCTGTATTTCTCTGTCCTTTTGCCTTCTGTGACACTTTTTTCCTGTATTTCTCTGCCCTTTTTGCTTTCTGTGACACTCGTTTTTCCTGTATTTCTCTGACTCTTTTGCCTTCTGTGACACTTGTTTTTCCTGCATTTCTCTGCCCTTTTTGCCTTCTGTGCCACTCGTTTTTCCTGTATCTCTCTGCCCTTTTGCCTTCTGTGCCACTCGTTTTTCCAGTATTTCCTAGCCCACTTGCCTTCTGTGACACTCTTTTTTCCTGTATTTCTGTGCCCACTTGCCTTCTGTGACACTTGTTTTTCCTGTATTTCTCTGCCCTTTTTGCATTCTGTGCCACTTGTTTGTCCTGTATTTCTCTGCCCTTTTTGCCTTCTGTGCCACCCGTTTTTCCTGTATTTCTCTGCCCTTTTTGCCTTCTGAGCCACCCGTTTTTCCTGTATTTCTCTGCCCTTTTTGACTTCTGTGCCACTCGTTTTTCCTGTGTTTCTCTTCCCTTTTTGCCTTCTGTGACACGCGTTTTTCCTGTATTTCTGTGCCCTCTTGCCTTCTGTGATACTCTTTTTTCCTGTATTTCTCTGCCCTTTTTGCCTCCCTGTGCCACTCGTTTTTCCTGTATTTCTCTGTCCTTTTGCCTTCTGAGACACTCTTTTTTCCTGTATTTCTCTGCACTTTTTGCTTTCTGTGACACTCGTTTTTCCTGTATTTCTCTGCCCTTTTTTGCCTTCTGTGCTACCTGTTTTTCCTGTATTTCTCTGCACTTTTTACTTTCTGTGACACTCGGTTTTCCTGTATTTCTCTGCACTTTTTTGCCTTATGTGCCACTCGTTTTTCCTGTATTTCTCTGCCCTTTTTGCCTTCTGTGCCACTCGTTTTTCCTGTATTTCTGTGCCCTCTTGCCTTCTGTGACACTCGTTTTTCCTGTAGTTTCTCTGCCCTTTTTGCCTTCTGTGCCACTTGTTTGTCCTGTATTTCTCTGCCCTTTTGCCTTCAGAGCCACTCGTTTTTCCTGTCTTTCTGTGCCATCTTGCCTTCTATGACACTCGTTTTTCCTGTATTTCTCTGCCCTTTTTGCCTACTGTGCCACTCGTTTTTCCTGTGTTTCTCTGCCCTTTTTGCCTTATGTGCCACTCTTTTTTCCAGTATATCTGTGCCCTCTTGCCTTCTGTGCCACACGTTTTTCCTGTATTTCTGTACCCACTTGCCTTCTGTGACACTTGTTTTTCCTGTATTTCTCTGCCCTTTTTGCCTACTGTGCCACTCATTTTTCCTGTGTTTCTCTTCCCTTTTTGTCTTCTGTGACACTCGTTTGTCCTGTATTTCTGTGCCCTCTTGCCTCCTATGACACTCTTTTTTCCTGTATTTCTCTGCCCTTTTTGCCTTCTGTGCCACTTGTTTTTCCTGTATTTCTCTGCCCTTTTTGCCTTCTGTGCCACCCGTTTTTCCTGTATTTCTCTGCACTTTTTGCCTTCTGTGCCACTCGTTTTTCCTGTATTTCTCTGCCCTTTTTGCCTCCTGTGCCACTAGTTCTTCCTGTATTTCTCTGTCCTTTTGCCTTCTGTGAAACTCTTTTTTCCTGTATTTCTCTGCCTCTTTTGCCTTCTGTGACACTCGTTTTTCCTGCATTTCTCTGCCCTTTTTGCCTTCTGTGCCACTCGTTTTTCCTGTATTTCTCTGCCCTTTTTGCCTTCTGTGACACTCGTTTTTCCTGTATTTCTGTGCCCACTTGCCTTCTGTGACACTTGTTTTTCCTGTATTTCTCTGCCCTTTTTGCTTTCTGTGACACTCGTTTTTCCTGCATTTCTCTGCCCTTTTTGCCTTCTGTGCCACTCGTTTTTCCTGTATTTCTCTGCCCTTTTTGCCTTCTGTGCCACTCGTTTTCCTGCATTTCTCTGCCCTTTTTGCCTTCTGTGCCACTCGTTTTTCCTGTATTTCTCTGCCCTTTTTGCCTTCTGTGACACTCGTTTTTCCTGTATTTCTGTGCCCACTTGCCTTCTGTGACACTTGTTTTTCCTGAATTTCTCTGCCCTTTTTGCCTTCTGTGCCACTCGTTTTTCCTGTATTTCTCTGCCCTTTTTGCCTCCTGTGCCACTCGTTTTTCCTGTATTTCTCTGTCCTTTTGCCCTCTGTGACACTCTTTTTTCCTGTATTTCTCTGCCCTTTTTGCTTTCTGTGACACTCGTTTTTCCTGCATTTCTCTGCCCTTTTTGCCTTCTGTGCCACTCGTTTTTCCTGTATTTCTCTGCCCTTTTTGCCTTCTGTGCCACTCGTTTTCCTGTATTTCTCTGCCCTTTTTGCCTTCTGTGACACTCGTTTTTCCTGTATTTCTCTGCCCTTTTTGCCTTCTGTGACACTCGTTTTTCCTGTATTTCTCTGCCCTTTTTGCCTTCTGAGCCACTCGTTTTTCCTGTATTTCTGTGCCGTCTTGCCTTCTGTGACTCGTTTTTCCTGTATTTCTCTGCCCTTTTTACCTACTGTGCCACTCATTTTTCCTGTGTTTCTCTTCCCTTTCTGCCTTCTGTGACACTCGTTTTTCCTGTATTTCTGTGCCCTCTTGCCTTCTGTGACACTCGTTTTTCCTGTTTTTCTCTGCCCTTTTTGCCTTCTGTGCCACTTGTTTGTCCTGTATTTCTCTGCCCTTTTTGCCTTCTGTGACACTCGTTTTTCCTGCATTTCTCTGCCCTTTTTGCCTTCTGTGCTACTCGTTTTTCCTGTATTTCTCTGCCCTTTTTGCCTTCTGTGCCACTCGTTTTTCCTGTATTTCTGTGCCCTCTTGCCTTCTGTGACACTCGTTTTTCCAGTATTGCTGTGCCCACTTGCCTTCTGTGACACTTGTTTTTCCTGTATTTCTCTGCCCTTTTTGCCTTCTGTGCCACTTGTTTTTCCTGTATTTCTCTGCCCTTTTTGCCTTCTGTGCCACCCGTTTTTCCTGTATTTCTCTGCCCTTTTTGCATTCTGTGCCACTCGTTTTTCCTGTATTTCTCTGCCCTTTTTGCCTTCTGTGCCACTCGTTTTTCCTGTATTTCTCTGCTCTTTTTGCCTTCTGTGACACTCGTTTTTCTTGTATTTCTCTTCCCTTTTTGCCTTCTGAGCCACTCGTTTTTGCTGTATTTCTGTGCCGTCTTGCCTTCTGTGACACTCGTTTTTCCTGTATTTCTCTGCCCTTTTTGCCTTCTGTGCCACTTGTTTTTCCTGTGTTTCTCTTCCCTTTCTGCCTTCTGTGACACTCGTTTTTCCTGTATTTCTGTGCTCTCTTGCCTTCTGTGACACTCTTTTTTCCTATATTTCTCTGCCCCTTTTGCCTTCTGTGACACTTGTTTTTCCTGTATTTCTCTGCCCTTTTTGCCTTCTGTGCCACTCGTTTTTCCTATATTTCTCTGCCCTTTTTGCCTTCTGTGCCACTCGTTTTTCCAGTATTTCCTAGCCCACTTGCCTTCTGTGACACTCGTTTTTCCTGTATTTCTGTGCCCACTTGCCTTCTGTGACACTTGTTTTTCCTGTTTTCCTGTTTTTCCTTGTTTTTCCTGTATTAAGAAAAGGGAAGGTGAGGGACTGGCAAGTGTGTGCAATGGCCAAGTCAACATGGCAGTTACAAAATGCGCGTAGACTCCGCAATGGCACGTCTGAGTTACCTTTTACGGGCCGTTCGCGTGGGTGGCACAATCCCGTGCTGCAGACCTCCAACGGCATTTGATTCACAGGCGCTGGCACACGCAGTGCATTTTACTAGGGACTGATACATAAATCAAACAGGCCAATCATGTAGACACCAATCCATAATACATTTTAACACAGGAGCACTTGAACTTTACCACTGATTAGCAGTGAGAAAAGTGTGCAGAAACACTAAGCCAGGAAAAACAGAGTCAGAACCGGGAGGTCAGAAAGCAAAAAAAACTCAGTGGAAACACGTCAAAAGATGACAAGTCTAACAGTGCGCTTATCAGATTAAATTAATTTTTATATATGTATCTGTACTATATCTTAATGGAGTGTTGTTTGAAGGCCATTGGTCTAAATAAACATAATTTTTGATTGATTGATTAGAACATTTTTGGACCAGCCGTTCTTACTTGGGAACCACATAACAATCGCCGACGGGAGAAGAAGCTCCCTCCACCAATCAAGTTTGAGGTTTTTTTAAGTTTGTATCACTGGAGTACTGCAGTGTCAATGTTCCAGATATCTCTGATTTTTCTGAGGGTTAACCCCTCCATCCAAATTCAAACCTCTCTTTAAGTGCTAATAATTCGAAAAAATGTATTTACACCAAACCACAAAAGGCACACTTTGTGAGTAAAGTTCTAACTTTGAATAAAACTTTGAATTAAATTTAGTGTGCTGTTTTATCTGTATCGAAGAGCAATCTTTCTGATACGATTTAAAATTGGAAATTGCACTTTTGGGACACCCCTCCTTTTCTTTGAACCCACTTTATGGATCAATGCAAAACTTTCCATGAAGGAGTCTAAGAGGATTAATTTCTTTTTTGGAAAGTTTTGTGTGGATTCGTCAAAAGATGCCAAAGTTATTAAGAAAATTAAAAATGCCTTTCCTACGTAATGTTTGACCCAACAATAACTAAACTACTGCTATTGCTGCCATTGTAATGTGCGTGTGTATGTGTATTTATTTATATATAAAATAATGTTTTCAGTGTAGTCCTGGGACAACCACTGTCTGTGTCATTCTGAAAAGATGGCCACCCTATAAGATACCTTTGCAACCTGGGACCATCTTCTGAGTTGAGAAACGGAGAAGTCAACTTGCAATGGGAAAGGTTTCTAATTACTGCAAAGGTGCTACACCACTTAGTTACATGTTGTGATGTAGGTGCTCCCCACTCTGTGGAGAAGTGGGAAAAGGGTACGATACCGAGTACGGAGTGGGCCCCCCCCCCAACTGATAGGGACAGTTTCCTTCCCTTTCTGCCCGTGGACTGGAGCCATGAACCAGGGACCTCCTGGGAGCCTTGTTCTCCCGTTTCGGAACACTGTCTCTTTAAGGAGTCGGACCGATGCGAGGACCCCGCCCTCGAAGGAGACGTCACCTGCTCTGAGCCTGTCGCCTGGGAGAAAAGCCGGACGACGAATGAAGAAAAAGCCGGAAGACGCGAGTTCCAGGTGTGCAGCTGGGAGACCGGAGAAGGGATCGAGACTACCGAGGGAGAGGAGCAGAGACGCTGCCTGACGGAAACCGGAGACCGAGGAACGCCCGGAGGCCAACCGACCCTCTTTCTGCCCAGCCACGCTTCAGGAGGAGCGTGGCTAAATCAGGTGCAGAGCTAGGTCTCGGGGTGGGTCGGGAGGTGGACAAAAGAGAACTCTTAGTATAACGTACAGCCTTCGCCCCCACCCGGTTAAACCAACCTCACTTGCACTGACCTAGCGTAATACCGCCTCTGCACTGGTGATCCTTCACTCCCTCCCCGAACAAGCTTAAATCAAAAGGACAAGTGGTCCTCACGAGTTGTCCCCTTTGTTTTCTTTTCCCCTTTTGGTTCCTTATATTTTTACGGAGTGCGCTGACAACCCCCAAGGAGGCCAGACCCGGCACAGAGAGGAAGTAGACGAGGAGCCCTATCGACAGCTCGAAGGAAGACCAGGATAAGAAGACATTATCCGGACGTTCTTCCCTTTTTATTTACCTTATTATATAAAAATAAAACCATCCATTGGCTCAATATGTATAGGACACTCCCCCCTCATATCACTAGTGAAATATCAATGGTTCGAAGGGTGGGATGGGTGGGTCGTACTCCAAAAACTTCAACTGGCGATTGTGTACTGGTCAACTTTAGGGACTCACAGACCGCAGCATATATCTGTAACTGGAGTGTATCCAGCCCAGGTACAAAAATCGTAGCTCGCCCCCTTTCGTTTTTCTACCCCAGGGAACACTTGAGAAATCTGGATGATGGCTGGTTTCTTGTATCATACCAGCGAGGGGGGAGGGGGGGAAGGATAGGTACGGCCACAATTTGCTAGCCCAGAGCCATATCCCATGCCACAATAGGTATAGTGGCCTGGAACAGGTTGATTGACTGAACGTAACCAGGCTGGAATCTCTAGGTAAAACCTCAAGTCGGGATGATAATACTGAGGCTACTAAGGTTCTAATGGGAAGCCTCTCAGTGACAGTATTACAAAGAGCCCATCATCCCCCACAAGGGAGCAGTATGAGTAGTGGTATGCTTGATATTGGGAGGACACCACAGGATCAGAAACCATCACTACCATTAGAAATCACCGGTGCCGATATCCCTATAGGGAGTGACAACACTCCTGTAGTTATAGCACATCAAAATCTTGCTAATACTAAGCATATGCTTATTTTGTCATGGAATGTGGCGGGTCTCCTAAATAAACTAGCTTGTCCGGAGTGGGGCTCTTTTGTGGATAGTAATGATATATGCTTATTCCAGGAGACTTGGGCTAGGGAGGACCAATGCAGAGTAGGCTTTGCGGCCTTTAACATTGCTGCCCGCTAGGGAGGTAAGGGGCGACCATCTGGGGGCCTTACAACCTGGGTTGGGTTACATCTAGGCTGCAAGGGTGAGTTTATCCCGACCAACTCTGATGACATCCTGTGTGTCCTCCTGACATGGCCAACCTCTTATAAATTCGCAATCGTGAACGTTTACTCCCGCCCGATAAGTGTGGCCAATGAGTCTAGTACCATTGGGGAGCTGTCAATTTTTCTTGACTCCCTCAGTAATGATATACAATATATGGTGGCTGGTGAATTAAACTGTCACTTTGAGCCGTTGCGAGGGCTGAATGAGGGAGCGTTGACGGGGGAGGACGAATATTGGGGAATCCCACCATGTCGGTCTCCCTATGCAAAGTCTTGGTCCCCACTGGCCATGCAGATTACGACCCTAACACTAAGCAACTCAATCAGGGTTCGCAATGGTCGGATGCCCTTTGATATCCCCTCAAAGTGCACCTTTAACAAGAGAGATCAAGAATCACGATTGGATTACATTATGGTGGAGACACGCCTATGGTCGAAGGTTGTTGACTTTGAGGTGATATCGAGACCAGACAGCGACCATAATGCATTGAGTCTGAGGATGGACTTCCCACGCCCAAGGGCGAATGAGAATGAAGTTGCCCCAGATATGGTAGATGGGTTGATAACCACCAATAACAGACATAGGGTCAAGTGGGGGAAATTGGTGGCTTCCCAAGATGCACTACCTAAATTATATAGCGCAATTTTACCATTCCTCACGAAGGCCAGTGATATAGTGGCTCAGCCCTTGGCACTAGATTCCCTTGGAAACATGTTGACCGTGCATCAGGATTTGGTAGACTGTCTTTTGAAATTTTTTAACCCGCTTAGCCTTAGCAGGAGGAGTAGGGTGCCTGTATCTTCCTGGTATGTTTCTTGCAGGAAGGTAAAAACAAAGCCCATGGAGGCTGTAAAAGATGGGAGAGATAAACCAAAAATCCACTCTTTAAGGTTACTATATAAAGAAACCATGAATCATGCGAAGAAAGAGTGGGACATGGAAAGATGGTTTAATCGCTCCTCCTCCCTAGACATGAAAGATGCGCGTAGATTCTGGGCAATAGTCAGCACGGGGTCAGGTGAGCCCAGATCTGCGATTGAACCCAATATTGAGGCAGGGGTTTGGGAACTCCATTTTAAGACCTTATATGCAGCAGCTACTGGCCTAGACAGCATACAGTTATACACACTGCCAGTTGCTGAGTTTGATGAACTGGAATTTACACCAGAGGAGGTCTATATTGCCATAGGGAAATTGGCTACGGGAAAAGTTCCCGGTTTAGATCAACTCCCTGGCGACCTTTTTAGGGATCAGCCAAGGATTTGGGCTCCTTACCTCTGTACCCTATTTAATGCAATCCTGGGAGGCATGGAGGTGCCGGGTACTTGGCTGGGAGCAGAGATTATCCCAATTTTCAAGAAGGGCTCTCCTCTGCTCCCAGCTAACTACAGGCCCATCAGCCTCATCGACGTCCCCCAAAAAATCTTCTCTCGACTAATCCTAGATCGTTTACAGGAGTGGATGGACGAGCACGATATTCTTAGCCCATTTCAGGCCGGATTTAGGAGGAACACATCCACCATGGACCAGATCTTCCGTTTAATTCTGTTATACTGGAGGACGGTCACAGTAGAGGGTGGCAGCCTCTACATGGTGTTTGTGGACCTCCGGTCCGCGTTTGATATGGTTCCTAGGGGGAAATTGTGGGCGGTGCTTTTTGGACATGGGAGTCCCACATGCAATATTGGGGGTACTGATGAGGTTGCATGTACAGAACTTTGCACAGGTGAGGTGTGGGAGAAATGGGGTACTGTCTTCCAGGTTTCCAGTTTGCAGGGGGGTCAGGCAGGGGTGTGTTTTGGCACCAACCCTGTTCTGCCTCTATGTGAACGGTGTAATATCACACCTGGATGCAGTCCCCAATAATGACGCACCCAGACTGGCAGGCAGGAGGGTGCCTGCGATAATGTTTGCCGATGACACCCTCCTATGGGGATACAACACGTACTGAATGGGTTTACAGATTTTTGCAGATTTTTGCAGATGCCGTGGCCTAGAAATCAATGCAGAAAAAACGAAATTTATGATTTTTAATCCCCCGGCATCCACCCGCCCAACACCTGTCCTGGGCTCGGTTAGACTGGAGAGGGTACAGACCTTTCAATACTTAGGGGTCACGATAAATGAAAATCTTTCGTGGGGCTCCCAACAGGTTAAGTCCCAACTCAAACTGTCTCAACTAACGGGGGGTATCCTTAAGATGTCAAATGCTTCGACATTCAAGCCAGTGAGTCCCGCGCTTGAGATTTATAAAGTCAAGGCAAGGGCAGTGGCGCTCTATGGGGGGGATATCTGGGGGCACTCCTACAGGCTCAAAATCCTAAACATGGAGAATAAATTTACAAGACAGCTAATGGCCCTCCCCCAAAGTACACCCCTCCTACCATTAAGGTTAGATCTAGGACTAAGTCCTAACCAGGATGAGCTAGCCCTAAAACCTCTCAGGTTTTGGCGGAGGCTCTGGATAACGCCAGAACTCGTAAATTACAGGCTTGCATTGAAGGAGGTACTGAGCCATAGTAAAGCAGCAAAAATTCCCTGGCTTGTATTTGTGAAACAGGAACTGGAGAAAATGGGACTACCTGCCCTGTGGTATGAACCAGAACAGGCGTGCAGGGAGGTTTCAGGTAAATCCCTTACGAAGTCCTTCAGGGTTTATAAACGCAACATATGGCTGCATGATTCTCGAGTCGGCACTTTGACAAAACTATTTTTAAATAATAAGACTGCCTATGTGTTCGAGGACTTCCTGAATGTTATCTATCCAGTAGCAGCAAGGAAGCTCTATATTCAATGGAGGTATGGTACACTACCATTAAGGGTCTTTACAAGCAAATGGCCCTCCTCTTTGAATGGATCTTGCCCAGGATGCGGTGCCGATCAAGAGGATGAACTCCACATACTCTTTTTTTTTCTCCTGCTTACAGTAAAGCTAGGAAGTATTGGTTAGTACCTTTATGTAAGAACTTGGGCTTTGACAAATGCTCGGTTGCTATGAGAATTCTTAAGACCGACACCTCAGGGCATATCGTCTTTGCACTATCAAAGTTTCTGATAGCCATGTGGTCCAAGAGATGGTTCATAATTGCGCATAGTAGCCAGGGGTGACTGTATATTTCTGTTTTTATGGAATTTTATTGTATATTATGAATTGACAATTTTATATTATGTGTTGCAATGTCTGTTTTAACTTGTAAATCTTTTATGGCTGAAATAACATCGAAATAAAGATCAAATGATGATGATATCGTTGTTTTGAACTCGTGTTTCCTCCTTGGGTAAGGCCTGGCGACTCGTAAAAAGACTGTGGGGCAACTAATAAAACCTAAAAGCATAAGAAGGCGTGTTCGTTCCTCCTTAATCGTCGGTCCCGATAGCCCTCCCCTTCACATTACAATAAAACTTATTTCTAGAAGTGTAATCCAATGCATTTGATTGATCTTTATATGTGTTAATGTTTTAGAGAACTGGCTATTTGGAAAATGTGTATTTGATCATTAGAAATCCCCCACCGTCCTAATCGAGTTGGCAAAAACTCACACCGTCATTTGGATTATATGACTGGACTGGAGGCTTCAGATTAGGCATTCTCTTCTCTGCTTTATTCAAACAAACACCATCTATAGACACACATGGTAAAAGTAAAAGGGGCAGCCCAGTAACCCTGGGACAATGGACAGACAAAGAATAAAGAAAAACAATGGTCCTACGGGTGAAGTGTCAGCCTCAACTTCCATGGCAACCATATATAACCATCACTAGATTGGTTTGAAAAAGGATCAAATCAAATGTATTTAATTCATTAAAACAACAAGGCTGGAGATACCTTTTTAGAACACATTGTATTGCAGTAAAGTGCTCCAAAAACACAACAGCGCAGTGAAAGTGAAGTGAGTGAATTAAAGCGCGCAAGTGCTATATTGAATCTACATGACTCGTGGCTGAAATGGATGCAATTGTTATTAAACATACTCTATATCAGAGTATAATGCTCCACACCAAATTAAAAACAGTACACTAGTATCTTTGTCGACAATTCGACTCTATTACATTACCTACAGGTCATCAGCAGGATGGACAAGGGTTTAGGAAGCTCCCAAATGTCGTGATAATCCCTAGTTTAAGCTTTTAAGGCAACAGTGTGAGGAAATAAACACCACCAGCATCAGTAGTGCGCGCCAACAAGCGTTACTATTTAAAAAATCTAAACGATGCAAATTAATTTTATAATGCAATCACCATCAAAGTATCAGTGTGCTTTGAGGATGCAGCATAAATAGGCACAATCACCGTTAAGTGATCAGTGTGTCTAAAGGTCAAGTAAACCACCGTCAAACGATTTATTTATGTGGAAGGAGTTGCAGCGCACAAGCTGTGTACCCATCTGGGTGTCAGCCTGATGATGACCCATATATAAGTAATGTAAGTGATGGTTATGTACAGTACAGTTGCCGAGGAAGTTGAGGCTGACACTTACCCCATAAGGACCATTGTTATTCTTTATTCATATATAGAAACATAAACATAACAGTTAAATTAGCCCCATAGAACTACATTACTCATGAACCACATAAGAAAAAATTAAAAGCTCTATGAGTCCAACCGTCCATTAACGAATCCAAATCCTAGAACCCATATAAAACATGACAGTGACACAGAAACTTCCCTTTTTGCTGCTCGGTGGCCGTGTTAAGCACCCCGTTATTTCATTATCTTAATTAAATTGTTGCATCAGTGTAATTTTGCCTTTTAAATAGTCTATCGTTCTAATTTTGCTGAGTTGGCTTTTCAGTCGGCAGTTACAATAATAAAATTGTCCCCACTATTCAAATGCACTTAACTTACACTTTGTGCCTCTGCCAGCCACTTCAGAGCTTGCCGCTCTGCAGCCATCTTGAGTTTCCCTTCTGACTGTGGTGACCGTCAGAGGCGCAACTAGAGTGAAATTTCGGGGGTGGCTAATACAAATTTCGGGGGGTGCTAATTCTTCCAGCAATCCGCAGAGTGAAGATGCAGGGGCTCTAAGAAGGGATGAAAGAACAACAAAGCCTCGTTAACAAGTAAATGGTCCTTTAAAGACCTGTGAAGTACTCTTGTGCAGCTGTGTGTGTGCCTGTGAAGCTGTCTCAGCCTGGGCTGACACACACACGACGGCGAGGGGGGGCTGACGCCCTTTGAGCCCAATGGGCGCTGCGCGCCTGGTGACCGTGGAGTGTGCGTGCTTCCCCTGGTCTTGCAGCTTCACCTGCCGTTTTTTAACCCCCTTGTGCTTTCCCAACACAAGCCTGCAGCAGATGCTCACTTTTTCTCCCCTGCTGAGTGTTTCGATCTTTGTCCCGCTCCCAGTCTGCTCTCAAGGCAGGTTTCTTTCTTCTGATCTTTACATTGCCATCCTTTTAGGGTGTTTGGGTGTTATCTTTGTTTGGCATCACTCCGACTCATTTATTACCCCCATACAGGCTTAATGACAAAACAGCTGCCTACAACTAAACACCAAGAAAACAGAAGTACTCATCATGGGCCCAAACCCCGACGCATGGAACAACACCTGGTGACCCCCCGCCTTTGGAAGCCCGCCCACCCCCACGGACCACGCACACAACCTGGGAATCATCCTGGACTCCGAGCTCAAAATGGACTACCAGATAAACTCTGTCTCGTCCTCCTGCTTCCACACCCTCCGCCTCCTACGTAAGACCTTCAAATGAATTCCTCTCGAACACAGAAAGTCTGTCACTCACGCCGTGGTCACCAGCAGACTCGACTACAGCAACGCACTCTACGCCGGAATAAACAAAAACCTCAACCGCAAGCTACAGAACATCCAAAACGCTGCCGCAAGACTGGTCCTCGACATGCCAAGACACTGCCACATCTCCCAGCACCTGCGCACACTCCACTGGCTCTACATCGAAGCTAGAGTCATCTTCCAGATGCTCCCCCACGCCCACAAGGCCCTCCACGACACCGGACCATAATACCTGAACAGCCGACTCAAATTCCACGCACCCCAGAGGACCCTACGATCTGCCCAGCTCTCCTACGCTGTGGTCCCCCGCACCAGAAAGACCAGATCGGGAGGCCGCTCCTTCTTCTTCCTTGCGGCCCGAGCCTGGAACGCCCTGCCGCTCCACCTCAGACAGACAACATCGCTCCCCATCTTCGCAAGAAACCTCAAAAGCTGGCTCTTCGACAGACCCCCCCCTTGATGGACTAGAGACTGCTAATCCCCCCCCAAGCGCCTTGAGACCCTTATGGGTAAGTAGTCGCGCTTGACAAATGCTTGATTGATTGACAACAAAGATGCCCAGGGTTTTTTGTAAAACAGTGTTTCAATCATTTATTTAGCACAAATAAACTATACAGACAAAAGAATTAAACGCAAAACTTGTGCCAGCACACTTTTGTCTTTCTCTAGGGGGCTCCGCTTGAATCATGCAGCCTTGATTGTGGCAGAAGTGAGTACTATCCTATGTGTTGCTGAAGGTGAATTCTTACAACTACTGGGGACTTTAACTGACTCTGCCAAACTTGGTATTGTTACCACCATAATGTCTCAAGGAAACCCCTCTGGCACTCCAGCAGATTTAAATGTTTACAACACAGAATGTATCATAGGCTCCAATTGTTCAGTGTTAGACCAAATATTGCCTCATTAGGCCCAATGGCTCAACAACTTAAATCCTTCCGAGCTGGCCTACATGAACCCCCTCTTCATTTGCCTTCGGGGAGTTCTGATAATACTACCCAAAAGGGCTAAAAGTCATAGACCAAACTGGATGCCCTGGAAATGTAAAAAAGCATACTTAGATACTCTAGCCAAAGATCCGGGGATGGAGGGTGAGGAAGACACGGCAGAGAGTTTCATTTCTTTCCAAGGCGTCAGTGAAGCTGATGTTGGTTCTGATGCCTTGTAGAAGGATAATGAGAGATCATTTCTCCTCGTGCCCAAAAAGAGAAAGCATGAGGACCTAAAAAAGGCATTGCTAGATCTTGGACAAACTGGGACTGGTGGTTCAAGGAACATTTGTCCCACCACATAAATTGCCTTGAGTTGCTAGCAGGAACCTTAGCAAAGTGTTCTTTCTACCTAAAGATGACCCATTGTTTTATTCTTTTAAAGCTGGACAATGTCTCAGCGGTCTAATGCATCAATTGACTTGGGGGGGAGGAGATTTCATCTTCTGACAGAGATTGTCAAGGATTTTTGGCACTACTACCTGTCTCACAACATTTCAGTTCTAGCTTTGTACCTTTCGGGTAAACAGAACAATGAGACAGACTGTAATTCCTGTCTCCTCATGGATTCCAGGGAATGGAAACTGAATGAGAAGCTTTTCATGATAATGGAGACATGGGATCCATGTCATACGCATCTCTTTGCATCTCGTTTTGACTTTCCAATTACCATTATTCTACTATTGGAAGCTGGATCCTCTGGCAGTGCCAACAGATGCATTCTTCAAAGTTGAAAGAGCCTGAATTATGCTTTTCCCCCATTTTCCATGATCTTAAAAGTAGTCTTCCAAGTCAGAAAACAGATGGCAGAGTTGATTCTAATCTCCGCATTGTAGAGAACACAGAGCTGACTCCCTAGAGTTGGCTCCTAGAGCTATCCTGTCATCACCTGCTCATTCTCCCACTATTTCCAACTCTACTTCAGGGTTCGGGGTTCAGTGGGCCAATGTCACCTATTGATCATACACCAGCAACTGAGATTGGTGGCTTGGAGACTTTCCTGAGATGCTAGCAACTGCCAGGACTTTCAGAACAGGCTCTAAACGCATCAACAAGGCTTGGTCCAATTCAACGTAAAAGAGATAAAAGTCGTTCTGAGGTGCGTGGAATGAGACTTGGATCCCGTGGCATGAAAAATAATCTGCGTGATGAATTTCCTTGCATCTTTTGCGACAGATATACTATCTTACAGAACAATAGATTATTATCGATTGGCAATCTCCTCTGGTCATATTACAATCGCAGATCGCCCTATCAGCGAGCACCCGTTAGTTTCTAAACTCTTATGAGATGTCAGCTTTTCTCTTCTAAGCAAAAGTACTTTGGGACGTTTCGGTGTTTCTGAGATTTCATCAGTCTTGGCTCGATAACGCATCCTTATCTAGAAAGCCAATTTCAGCTATATTGACTTTACCCCTTTGTCTGGCTTCTTGCATACGAGTGTCAGATGGTTGAGCAATTGATTGTAAATCGTCTTCAAGCATATCAGAATATCAATTCTTCCCTCAGGTCTTCTCTTGTTAATTGCTAATTTCTTTTGAACAGCCTCTTCGCCCTGTTTCTGTCTGCCGCTGGATCAGATGGACTTTGTCTGAAGCGGGTATTGACACCTCCATGTTTGGTGCCCTTTCCGTAGGAGGGCAAATATATTCCACATCTTTTAAGCTGGGGCTCGCTTGGAAGACATCATTCGCATTGAAGACTGCTCGTCAGACTCAATGTTTAGGGAGTTCTATTGTAAGACAGTAAGTAACCCTTCTTAAGATTGTTAATAAGATTTGAAGTTGCATGATCTGAAGCCTCTCGCACTGTCATAGAATCAATAATTTTATAGCATTCGTAAACAAGCATTTTCAGTCCTATTATGGACATAGAGGCAAGGATTATCCCTTCCTCTTGTTATCGCTTGCTTGAAATTATTATGTATCACTACATGGCATCTGTAATTGTATTCTTCCACCCACATATAGTCAAAGAAGCAAGTTAATGAATGTCTTTTCAGTGCATTGTTTCTGTTTCAGATCAAAAACAAGAATAATCATCAACTTTTCATGGCATGGCATTTGTTCTTCACAGCAAGAAAAGGCGGTTTCTAGTTCAATGATCAGGTTTTTATGGCTTCCAGTGTTATGATTGGTTACTGGACTCTTGGACTCATGGAGCTTGTAGATTGTTTTCTAATATGGTCTGTGGGTATTGTAGTCCTGCTGTTTTTTGCATGCATACTCTTTTATTGCCACATCAAATAGCAGGCAGCACCTTTCAAGAACTTCAGCAAACGAAAACAATCCAGAATTAGAACTTCACTCTTCATAAAAGTCACTGGAATACAACACACTTCCTCTTAAATGCAAAACTGTGAAGAAAACACACACCTTCGTTCTATACAAAACTTCAATTTTTCCAACTTCTTAAGACTGTTAATCTGAAAGAGAAAATAACATATATATGCTATGTACAATTTCAAACCTCTTACTTTGTATTATCCGCCCTTTTTAAAAAAAAAAACCTTATTATTTCTAACCCTAATGAGCGAGGCAAGAGGGATAATGTTAGCCTCCGTGTCTTTAATGAAATCCTGATTTTCTATGCATGTTAATCTGAGAATCGCCATTTCATTACAAGACTGGAGACTACCATTATGCATGTTGAACGCCCTTCAACACCACCTCTGACGTGCTCTATTGCTCTAAAATAATGTTTTGTAAAACCGTTCCCACATTAGACCAACCAGCTGCTTTCAATATATCTTAAAACTTACCTCCAGACCAAAAGGCTTTTCTTGCCATAGCAACTCTTACCAAATGGGCTTTATACTGTTCCATTTTTACCTCTGCTTTTAATATTGCCATTTTAACCCGTCTATATATTGTTGCATTACTTACCGCCTTTAAGTGCTTCACATAATACATTAATAATGGTAGCCTCCAGTCTTATAATGAAATCAACAGTACTCGTTTTATTGTCCTTAATTTTGGTAGAAAATTCTAGTTCACGAATGTAATAAAATTTTCGATTCGCTTGTGTGCTGCTGTAACAGACAAAGCCAGTCGCGTTCAGCCATTGGTTGCTTAAAGCATAGCTATATGCAGACTATACCAGACACGAATAAAAAATTTGCTAGCATTCGTGCCAAGAATTTTCAATTCTATTAAGGACATGGAGGTGAGGATTATGCTTCTCTTTCTATTTAATGCCACTCACAGCAGCCAATGAAAACTTTGCATTATGTAAATAAACTACATTTCCCATGATGCACAAGTAACACATCACATCCTGTAAGACCCCATAAGAGCCACTATAACCGGAAATCATCCTCTTTCTTTGCTCGAACAGTAAAAATCCTTAAGTCCATAGAACTGACTCCAACGTGGAAAAACCAAAAACAACTGGAACGTAACGTCTTCTTAACCAGAAGTACTCTCAATCCATCTTCTTCTCAGAACCTGGAAGAATGAAAGACAGGAAAAACCTGTAACTTCTGTTTTTGACAGAATATAAATACAAACGGGTGGGTAAGCATTACAATACTGTAATCCAACCGGGTGGGATAATCATCGCCTCCGTGTCCTTAATAGAATTGAAAATTCTTGGCGCGAATGCTAGCTAATTTTTTATTCTATTACAGGACCGGAGGCTTCGGATTATGCTAGTTTAACACTGATGAAACACCATAGAGGAAATATCACCCACCAGTTTATAATAAAACTGTTTAAAGGTAGACTCAGAAGACCAATCAGCAGAATGCATGATATCCTGAATAGTAGAACCCAACATGAATATCTTAGAGGCCATGGCGCCCCGAACAGAATGCGCCCCAAATACTATGATATTCCACTCTACGTGACATAGTTTTAGTCCTGGAAGTGATGTTAAAAGAAACTCCTTCAGGAGTAAATACTCTACCTGTAATGTCTAGAGCTTTAACATCCGAAGAACGTCTACATGCAGACAGACATAACAGCATGGCCAATTTGGATGAAAGTTGTTTCCTTGTCAACATATCGTTGTGTGGCTATTGATTGAATAAGGAAAGAACTAGCGAGACATCCCACAAGGAAGAATACTTCGGCTTGGGCGGATTTGCTACTCTAATACCTTTCAAGAGTTTACATACTAATGGATGCATCCCTATTGGTTTGCCCTCAATTTGGGAATGACCAGCCGAAATGGCCGAATGGAAATTGTTGATAGAACAGTATGCCAAACCCTCAGAAGCCTTTTTGGACCAAAAATTTACAACCTAGGGTAAGTCTGCCCCCACGGGATCCATGTGTTGTTCCACGCACCAACGAACCCAACACTTCCAGGCTGAAGAATACCTTTTCTTGGTTGAGGGGCCCCAAGCTTGGTTGATAAACTCTGACGCTTGTTCCAAAAATCCTGGCATTTGCCAACGTTGCCGGAAAGTGTCCAGGCAATCAGGGACAACTGCGCCGATAGTACCATTGGGTGCATCTCTCCATGAGGGCCCTGGAGCATCGCTGAGGACCACGGAATTATCCTGGGGGAGTCGCAGCTTGCCTCCAATAATATTGGGAACTAGGGCTGCGACTTCCACAGCGGAGTCACTAGGATCACCTCCGCCCTCTGGCGCATTATCTGTGTGAACACCCGGGGAATCAGAATGAAGGGGGAAAAAGCATAATTTAGTTCCAGGGACCAATCCTGGGAGAAAGCGTCCGTCGCTAGAGCCAACGGATCTGGCCTCCAGCTGAAAAACTTGGTCATTTGACGATTAAATCTGAAGGCAAACAGGTCGATCTCACCATGTCCCCAGATCGCCTGTAGCCACTGAACTATCTGGGGTTGGAGTTGCCAATCGCTGTAATCCTTGAGATGTCGAGAGTTCCAGTCCGCCACTACATTCGACTGACCCGGAATGTACTCGGCTATGACCGAGATCTGGTGACTCAGGCAATAATGCCAAAAGTCCTTCGCTATCTCTACTAGAATGGAGGACCTCGTGCCTCCCAGCTTGTTGATGTATCGAACCGCTGAGATGTTGTCCATCCGCAAGAGGATGCAACACGAGACTCGTTTGGGTGACAGAGTCCGGATCGCGAACGACCCTGCAAGAAGTTCTAGGCAATTGATATGGAGGTCTAGTTCGCATAGGGACCAATGTTCTCCTGTAGAAATATTTACGCAGTGAGCCCCCCAGCCCCAGCGGCTGGCATCGGACTCTATGATGACCTCCGGCAAGGAGCCGAAAATGGCTCTGCCGTTCCATGCCTCCACGTGTGCAAGCCACCACTGGATCTCCTCCCGTACCTCTTTGGAAAGAGGTACTAGGTCTGTGTAAGAGAGGCCCTTCTGCAGGTGCTGTATCTTTAGCCTCTGAAGGGCTCAATAGTGGAGGGCCCTGAAAAAAAATCGCCTGACTGGAGGACGCTAGAAGGTCCACTATCCTGGCAATCACTCTGAGTGAGACCATCTGTTTGGATAACAGGGAGCACAACTCCTTTTTGATATCCCGAAGTTTGGAATGTGGAAGACTCAACTGAGCTGTTTGAGAATTTATGACGAAGCCTAGAAAGTCTGTCGTCTGGGAAGGACACAGAACCGACTTGGATTCGTTGATCACGTTTTGTAATGTAGCAATGGTCATGCGTAAATGCTGAACTGCTAGAATTGGAAACTGCGCCATGATAAGAATGTCATCCAGGTAAACTATCATGCAAACTCCTGTTCCCTGAGATACGCTATCACTGGCTTCAGCACCTTGGTGAAGCACCACGGTGCCGAGGAAAGTCCGAAAGGAAGGACCAAATATTCGTACCATCGGTACCGCCATTAAAATTGCAGGAACCGGTGATTGGGAGGAAAGATGGGAATAGACAGATAGGTGTCTTTCAGGTCCAGACGGACCAGCCAGTCCCCTTGTTTCAGGAGATCCGCCAAAAGATGGATGCCCTCCATCTTGAAATGTTTGTAGGTCATGTAATGATTGAAGTCCTTTGAATTGAGTACCAACCTGTAACCTCCACCTTTCTTCTGCACCAGAAAAATATTGCTGCAGAAACCGCGAGGGCCCTCGTCCCAATACGCTATTGTGTGTTTCTGCAGCAATTCTTCGAGTTTGGAATCTGTAAAATCGCACTCTAGTTGGGAAAAAGAAAACTGCCTGGGTAGCCTATCCTGATAAGGGGTCTGAAAGAAATCGAGATGAAAACCCTGAATTGTCTGCAATATCCAAGCATCCTGAGATAGTTGAACCCAATTGTGATAGAAAAACTGAGTACGACCCCCCCAGTGGCAGTATGAATTTGTCTGGAGCACTTACCCGAAGATTCAGGGGTTTGGACGCCTCCACGATACGATCCTCTGTTGAAGCGCTGTCTGGTGGGGTAAAATGTTCCGCCACAGGTGGAGTCCCACTCTCCCCTGCCTCGACCGAAGTCTCCTCTCTGAGGACCTTGGGAAAACTGTCGGCCAAACGAGCGTCCTCGGCCTGTTGAAAACACCAGCCTGAAAGACTCTTTTAATGCCCGACTGTGCTTTGTCAAGAGTCGTGAAGGTGCCCACATACTTGGCCACGTCTTTGATTAAACGGTCCCCGAACAGGTTCCCGTCCGCCAAGAGACCAGGTTCCGCTGCAGCCAATTCTGTGAGATTGGAGTCCATGTGCATAAGGATTGATTTGCGCCGCTCAGTGGAGATGGCACAGGTAGCGTTACCCAAGAGACATATGGCTCGCTGTGTCCATCCTGCCAGGACATGGGGATCCACTGCAGCCCCGGATTCCTGCGCTTCTAAAGCCATTTCCAAGATCTTAGCTAGAGGGCCGACCACATCTAAGAGCTTGTCTTGGCAGCCTCGCCAGGCACGATCGATACCCTTCTTGGGGTTTTTCGTGAACTTTTAAAAAAGATTAAGAGGCTGGAGTCTATATCTGGGGTTTCTGCTACATTATCAGAAATATCCGGACTAGGACACTCTGAGCGAAGTCTGTTCCGCACCTCCTTGTCAAAGCTTTTGCAAAGGTTTTCGTGCAAATATGCAGCAACCTCAGGGGCAGGTAACCAATCAGACGAACTGGGGTGAACTAAATCAGCTGGATTAAAAGTGAAGGGAGTGGGGATAGCCTGCGGTGTTTCCACATTTTTTGACTTCTTGGTTCTTTTCTTAGGGGGGGGGACTCGGCCGGGGTGTCAGTTTCCGTAGTATCCGTGTCTGTGTCAGAGTCTGGGCTCTTGGATTTGTCGGTGTCTGGGGCAGGCAGTGAAGAGAGAGAGAAGAATGAGGCCAGGGTTTCGGCTGGGGAGCGTCCTTGGGAGAACCTGCCGGGGCAGTGAAACCATGACATTTCGCTAATTTTTCAAGCTGCTTCGTGATTGGTTTTGACGCAGTAGCTAGCGCCTGCTGCACAGTCCCAGGAACTGCTTTCTCAAGGGCCTTGTTGACCGACTCCTGGACAGTGGCGTCCAGGGCCTCAACAATATTGTCTTCTAGGGAAGGGTTTGCCACTTCCTCTTCATATAAAGTGTCATCCTCTTCATAAGGGACCCAATCCTTGTGGGGCAGAACTTATAAGTATATTTAACGATGAAGGTTATGTCAAGAGGAGTAATGGGGGAGCCAACCCACAGCACAAGATATATAAAGGTACCTAGCTCCTCAGCATCAGCTGTATGAATGTTCTTGCAGACCCCAGGGCGTAAGTAGAGCCAAGAGCAGAAATAAATGGAGCTGTGCACACTCCAGGGCCCAAAACACCACTATTGCAGTCAGCCAGGCGTCAGGGAAAGAATGAGGGGATAATGAAAGTACCTAGGCTAATTGAGTAGGTTGCGATGTGCGTAGCCCAATTCCTACTAGGAACTAGCCCAATTGGGCTACGCACGTGGAAACGACGAGAAAATGGAAGGAAGAAGGCGCTGTGCACTTGGGCTAATGAGGGAAGCCTCTGCGCGTGTTGAGAACACTGTAATATCGCTGTCGAAGGCAGCGTGATACCGAGACTCCAAGCAGGTGTTTAACCTTTATTCTGGCCGCAATGCGCGTATTGACAATCCCGCTGTAGCGGGACTTCTAAAGATTGCAGACACGCGCGATGTCCTCATGACAGCGCAGCCTTACGACTCCCAGCGGGAGCCCGATACCAGTTGTAAAGCGGTCACAGCCCCAATGCGAAGCTCTCAAGCACAACGAGAGACGCGGGCAAAGTAAATTCCATAAAGCCAACAAAGCAGGCAAAGAAAGCAATAAAACATGAAGCGCGAGCAGCGCTAACACATATTAAAGTAGCGGCGCATGCCTGATGAACGTATGCCATTAAACACATATAGTTATGAAATAATAAAGATGATTGCACTTAACTTCCTGCATGAGCAGCAAAGCAAGAGGATGATTTCCGGTTATGGTGGCTCCTATGGGGTCTTACAGGATGTGATGTGTTACTTGTGCATCATGGGAGATGTAGTTTATTTACATAGTGCAAAGTTTTCATTGGCTGCTGTGAGTGGCATTAAATAGAAAGAGAAGCATAATACGAAGCAACCGGTCCTGTAATAGAATTTGTTAAAAAAAAAGTTCATTCTAAGATGGCTGGCTGCCCTGCACCCTTACTTAACATCCGTGCTGTAGTCTGTGAGCGTGGAGACCATCTTGGAACGGTGAGCGTACCCGTTTAATTATGGCACATAAAGCAGTTTTATTTCTATTTCTCGAGTCTCAGCTTAATGACGTTTCCTTGAACGTCATGCAGTGGAGCGCAAGCCAGACGATGCTGCATGGTTGTCAACGGCAACCGGCGGAACACACAGGTTTCAGGCTAGGTGGACCCCGGGAGGTTGGAGGCCGGAAGAAGTAACCCGCTGCCGTGCCCATACTGGAAGCAAGGGTTGGCTCTTAGTTCCTCTTACCAGTTATTTATTTCCGGTGTCAGTTAAGAATTTTTATATAATCAGTGAGTCGGTCTTACATCCTTGGCGCACGGCGGGGCTGGCGCACGGGCATGGGGAGAGGAACGCGGAGCGCGGGTGTCTTTAATGGCGGTTCGAGCCCTGGTCGGGATTAACTGGGGCTTCCATCCTTGTAGGATCAGGGGGAAGTAGTGGCGCTGAGAGGACCGAGGACCAGGGGTGTTGCTCCACACACGGCTTGCCCGGGAAGCCACCTGGTGAGCCTTGCGATTGCGCGCACGGGGGGTGGCTCTGTCCCCTGCGTCATCCGAGGAAGCGCACACCCAGGAGTAGTGGAGGGTGAGAGTGGTGGTGCTTGCCACAGGCCCAGACTTGGGGGGGTGAACAGGGGGATTAGAATAGGCACAGTGAGGTGGGCTACGAGGGGAGGCACTATGGGTTTGCTGTTGACGGGTGGCAAAGGTGGCGGTTCAAGGGTGCGCACAAGTGCTGGCAGATGGCATGGTGGGGTTTCGCGCACCACCAGGCCACTGTGGGCGTGCAATTTGTGTGGGATTAAGTGCGGCAGAGAGAGGGGATGAGGAGGACTACAGTGGGGTTGGGGGCATCTGGGTACAAGTTTTGGAAGGGTGGGGGTGGGGGGCACCCAGGAAGGCTTGGGTTTGTAATTTATTTTCCCGCACTTGGGTGCAAGGAATGGCGCTCGTGAAGAGGAGGGGGGCGGTGATGCGGGATGCTCTGTTGGGAGTGGCGGAGTAGTAGATGGGGGGCTCGGGAGTACAGGGGGTGGCATAAGGAAAAAGTGGGTGATGGCGGGGTTTCCGGGGGACCATTGCTCCGAAGCTGCCGACCTTGGGGGGGGAGAAATGGGTCTCTGCACGGTTTAACGTCCTGTGAGCTTGGGAAGAATGAGGGGTCTCCTCGTGGCACCTTCAAAGAAGGGGCGGGGAAGAAACCTGCGGGGGTGCGTACGTGCAGGGAGCGGACACCATGGTTCGGCAGCCTGGGGGAGGGGGTCTTCATTGCGAAGGTAGGGGGGCAGGGGGGCGGCCTGCCCAGGAGGAGGAATTTGGGGAAGGGGAGGACGGGGTGGGCCATGCCAGGGATCCAATGGGCGTTACCTCGCATCGGGTGGATGAATGCAATGCCGGGTACCGCAAGGGGCGTGTCTCCAGAGTTAGTGGTTTGCGCTAATATTTTGGTAGCAGGAGTCATTTGCAGGCGCGCAACACCTATTGTACTCAAGGGCTTCAGCCCCCCCCCCCCCACTGTCGTGTGTGTCAGTCCGGGCTGGGACACACACACAGCCGCAACAGAGCACTTCACAGGTCTTTAAAAGACCATTTGCACGTTAATGAGGCCTGGCTGTTTCACCTCTTCTAAGAGCCCCTGCAGTTCCACTCTGCCTATTGCTTAAAGATTTAGCCCCCCCCCCCGAAATAATAATTATTATAATTTAATTATTTATTTATTTTCTTAGGGTCCCCCCCCCGCGAATCTTGGTTTTAGGTGGGAGGGAACATTTGGTCCTGGTGTGACGCAATGGGTGCTCAAGGGGGCGCTTTGAGGCCGGGGGCGGACGGGGGGAGGCGAGAGGGGTTCGGGAATTGTCCGGGTATGGCGCGGGCACATCAGGGGTGAAGGTGCATGGAGGTCATCAGCGGCCCACGTGCAGCGGCAGGTACAGTGGAGCCTTGCCCAGGGGCAGCGAGGGCGCATCACGGGCACAGGAGGGTTTGAGGAGGTTATCAACGGCAGTGCAGGAAAGGCGTGGCGATGGGCTCGGTTGGCATGTCCATTGCGGGGCATCTCGGGCGCAGGGTGAGGGGTGATCATTCATCGGATGAAGAGGCGCTATACAGGGAGCAATGCTGGGGAGTGCTGAGGACAGCCAGCATGTAGTTGCTCAGGTGCTTGTGGATCAGACGGCCGCATTCGGGATATGCAGAGGGTCCATCGGGGGCGGGTGATATTAAGGACACACTGGGAGGAGGATGCAGTCCTGTGAGGCCAGGAGGCAAATGGTCAGAACTTTGGCAGGGTCTGGGACAGTTGGGCGAAAAGTGATCGACAACTACGCAGGGCGGCAGGGTGCGGCTGCACCCGAGGCTCAGCCCAGGTACCACCTTGCGGGCCTCGCTGCAGCGCGCAGGGAGGAATGCAATGTCCTGCTGGAAGTTCATATGCCAGCATGAGTGGAGTAATGTGCTGGACGGTAGGGAATGAAGTGTGATGGAGGGCTCAGAGCCTCAGGCTACACAGAACGATGGGTGGCAGGAATGAATGACGCCCTTTAAGTGTTGGTTCTGGGTCTGGCACAATGGTGGTTGGAGAAAGTGCAAATTGGTGACATGCCGGGCTCTGGGGTGCGGACGGGGTGATGGGACGTCTCTGTGGGGAAGAGCGCGCTCTTTAATTAATAGCTAAAAAACGTACCAGGATATGTGTGTTTGTTTATGGGTGTCACAACAATGGTGTTAAAGGAACGCAGGGTTTAGGGCCTTAAACTATAGCCGTGGCCAGGGGAGGGGTAGAAGATGCGCGAGAAAGGGGGTGTGCTGGAAGGGCCGTATTGCGCGTATTTTAGTCGGGGGAGGATCAGCAGTCAGGATATAGGATGCTGGGTTTTTTGCTCTCTCAAACGTCCTTTGGTCGTTCGGACACCTTTGGCTTGCCACAAGCAGGGGTGGCACCATACATGAGGGGTTGTGTCCTCGCCGCGCAGAGCTTTGGTGGCCACCATGTGATCGGAGGAGGCACAGTAACTATGGTTAGGTCGGTGGGGGGTGATCGGGTTACTTTAACGTTTGGTAGGGTTGACGTTATCAAGCCTATGCAGGTGCCCACAAATACCGGAGATAAAACAGCGGGGATTCAAGTACCCTTCAGAGGCATTGGAAGGTTTGCGGGGTTCACGCCACACACATGCCACGACTGACCCGTGAGCTTCGGGCGGCGTTGTCGATGCGGGTCGGATATGCGCAGGTGCGGGGAGGAAGCGTGGCGGCGATTTTGTCGCCATTCGGGGAGGGTGGTTGTTTTCCGGGCTCGGCACACTGGTGGGTGGCTATCTGGGAAGAGTGTAGGTGCTGCTAAGTGCCCCCCCTTGCACAGCGCTTGCCTGATTTATATAGCGCTGCGAGGAGGAAGGGGCAGGTAGAGCGGTAGGACCCTTTCTTCACCCATCTTCCTGTCTCTCCCGCCTTAGAGCCGCCTCACTCTGCCTCAATAGCAGGGCTTTAGGTGGGGCGGGTCCTGCCAGGTCTCACACCCAACAGTAATTAAGAACTGCCTTTGAACGGCTCTCTGGGGATGGGCAGACACACTCTTGAAAGTGTAAAAACCCTCCAGAAAGCGGCAGTGCCTGCAGTAACTCGGAGTGGCTCTTTCGCCGGATGTTGTGTGTCTGTATTGGTTTCATCCAGCGCATGGCCTGGTACAGGGAGCGCTGTGAAGTGATGGCCTCTGTGAGTGCAGCCGGTGGGTGTCTAAGGGGGCACGAGTGGGCGCTCTGGAGCAAAAGCTGAAGGCACTATAGGGTTTGGCTGCGGGTCATAAGCGTCCAGGAGACACACCCATCCACGCCCTGGCCTCTCTGAAGAGAGCGCGCAGCGATGGTCCGCTATGTGCGAGTGTGTGAAGGGGTGCACAGCGCTGAAGGAGGTTACAATGGTGTGTGAGAGGAAGTGAAGGGGGAAATGCCAGCAGAAGGACAGCGTGAAAGATGGGAAAGTCGATGACGTTTGAGATGGAAGATTCCAGAAATATGTGGAGCGATATGGCGTGAGATAGCACCTAGCAGGCTGCCTGGGAGGGCGGGGTCACCGGGACACTCCGTAGACCACTGTTCACTGACTTTTTGTAATGTTTGTCACAGTCTCACATTTGCAGTGTTGAACATTGTCAGTTATAATTATTCACAATAGAATGTGATGGTGGCCTTTTGGAGGACAGCATTAAAGTCAATGGGATAACACAGGGTCCCTCGGAACATGGGTGTTAACAATAACCAACTACAAGTGGTTCTGTCGGAGAGAAACCAATTGCTTAGTACATGTAAAGGATTAATAAGCAACGCTAAAGTCTGATACATTGTTTTCCAGAAGGCAGGGATTGGCGCCATTTCTTACAATGGCAGGAGAAATTTAGTCACGGGGACGTAGAGGCACCAGTCGGCAATATGGGGGAGACACTGGGTGGCGCACTCGTGGGCACACAAAGGCGGCGGCGGGTGGTAACACACACATGCCTTCTGTTCCTTGCAAGTGGCGCCCTCCCTCACAGCCTGCCTGTCTTTGTGTCTCTCCTTTTCCATGGGAGTTTATAAGCTCTCCTGCCTTTACGAAGACGAGACCACCACCAACCTGCAATACCACATTCCATAGTCCTGCCCTATCAGCCCCATATAACGCCTTCATTTCCTAAAATGTGAGGGACAGTACAGCAGCGAAACTGGATTAAAAGGATAACACCAGCTGCGTGGCTAATATAATAATGGGCGTGACTTAAATTAGGTGCACAAAAATGGGTGCTTATCATAGTTTGCCGCATGACTTGTATTTTGCTGTTTCTGTCATTGCTTCCAGATATATGATACAAGACGTAGCAGCATACTGACAATAAGTCGGGGTCTATTGGCTTTGTCAATGGTTGTTAGTTGCAAAAGATAAACATGCAGCAACTATGGCCTGGGCGGAATTAGGTGGCAGGGTTGAACAAATTATGCTAAAAAAAAAAATAAAAAAAAAAAACACGCAAATTATGCGGTATCATGCAGCACATTTGGGTGCATGTGGAGACTAAAGAGGCGCAAGCTGCCAAAAGATAGTGGGAACACAAATCACACAACTACAGGTGAAATGTAAAGGGATAAGGGGATAAAGGCACAGGGAGATGATATTGCTCACTGGGTAGGGCAATAAAATAACGTTCATGGGTAACAACCTATGATGCGAGTAAAAAAATATATATATTATAATAATTGCCCCTACACCCGAAGGTACAGGGTAAACGGAACAGCGAAAGCAAACAAAACAAAGGGAGTTGTTCAACAGGACCAATATTTTTGACTAAGGATGGAGCTAACAAGGCTTCGATAGCGTTAATGCATGTAGGTCAAGCAATAAGGCAGCCATGCATGAATGGGGGGGGGGGGGGGAGTCATAATTAATACACAGACTCCCTCTTACAGCACGGTATATTAACAGAGATATCAAGGTATCTCTGCTGTCTGGCAAAAAAAATACAAAAAATACAAAAAGTCATGTGACATCACGGCTTGGGTAACTTTCCATGGACAGGGGTGTTCCCCTTACAGGTCACTACAAGGATGTGTAAAGTAGATAGTTCCCTTGGGAATATTGTCATATGGGGAAGGCATATGGCACCAAAAAGTTACAAAAACAACTCTGTAGCCGGTCACAACAAACGCTGTCAGGCCAGACGTTAGCAGATGCTATGCATGAGGAGCGGGGTGAACAGTGGCTGCTAGTGACATTTGAAAGTGGTATGGCATAAAAATTCGGAATGAGTTCCTTGTGGTGAGTGAGCGGGATCAACAGCCATCTTCTCGGCGGGACTCGGCGGCAGGGTGGACGAATGGTGCATTTTTCAAAAGCTGGGAGGGCCGTATCTCTGCTGTCTGGCCGAGGGAGAATATGGGGGGGGGTCAGGATAGGGGATACCGATTAGGGTGTGGACAGAGGCAGAAGCGTGCCAGGGGAAGCGATGGGGAGGGAAGCTAGACAGCAGGGGAGGAGGTAGCGAGGGGTCTGGTTGCAGGTTGGATGGGGGGGGGCGAGGTGAAGTAATTTTGTTTCCCAGATAAGGAGACGAGGGTGGGTACTGGCTACACTCCAGGGGGCGGTCCTTCACGGCGTGTCTGTGCAGTGCAGGGTTGGCGCCTGTGAGAAACTATTTCCTTGCCTTATAATTGGAAAGGCAGGAGCATACTCAAGTTCGAATGAGCTGGTGTAGTAGGCCCTTAAGTTGATGTACACACTGCAGGCTTGCCGCTGAATGATCAGCATTTCCTTATTTGAAAGGCAGGAAGCAAGGAGCAACAATATGACGTAATACACCTCTTCATCAAACCCCACTGTCAGTAGAAAGGCTTATCACACTAAGGGCAGGTTTACTCTGTTTGACAGCCCATCATTGCAGAAGTAAGGGCAGTATGTTTCTCCCACAAAAAGTGTTTTTTGCGTTGAAATCGCACTACCCATGTTCAAATAGAACCATGGTTACTGCATCGTTAGCTAGGAGGCAGGAAATGACAGAGCTACATATTAGGGGGGTTCCTGGCATGCAAGAAGATGGGGGGTGTGTTGTGGTTAGGGAGGACCTGGGTCCAAACCACTGAGGTAGCAGGGTGAGTAAAAGAATGAGTTTGGGATACGGTCCAACAAATCAATGAATTTAAGCATTCCATCGATCGCTTTGTATACTTAGTAATAGAAATTGTAGTATTCAAACATAACAATATGAAACGAGTCTCTGATTTAAGAAACAGGAATTAAGTAGGGATTTACCACCACCTGCCAGAATATGTTTTGTGATTTGTTTTCATAGCATCAAAGGGTAAGTTATTTTCAAACTAGGTGCATTGATTGTGGTGTCTATGGCCAAATGATGCCGGAAAGCACAAAACATCAAGTAGCTCGTGCCACGGTTGATAGTGCTGTGGGGCATAAGTCCGCACTACAGCTACAGTGATTGCAAGGGTTTATAAAGCACTACCACGAGCCTATAATTCTTTGTTCTCAAATATTATATTGCAGTTACAAAGATATATTGAGGGTAAAGCAAGCCAGGAGCTAGGTGGTGGCAGTAGTGATGAGGAATGTGTGTGCTGAACCTAAGGTTTCAAGAAGAAAAAAAAAGTTTCATGACAGGTGGTGGTGCGGAATTACTAACAGTGGCAAAATGGGAAGGGGGCCACTTTGACCCCACCCCCGGCGTTGGGGAGAGGGGCAAGGGGCAAGGCTCATGCCGGGGGTTTGGTGTGGGGGGTTGGGAGAATGGTGAGCTCCTAACACCCTCTGCCCCCTTCCCCAGCACGCCTCCATCAATGCCGGATTGGGGGGGGGGGGGAATACAAGGGTGGCAGGGATTTGGTTAGGGGTAAGTGAAGAGGATGGAGCAATTTTTTCGGTCACACGCTGAGAAGTAGTGCCACATGTGTGTGGGGTAACAACTTAAGGAATGTACGGCGCACAAGGGTTGTGCAGCAGACATTGGGACAGGTGATATATTACAGTGGGATTAATGCTACCAACAATAGACATGGGGCACAACGGCGAAACTCTGCTTGTAAGGTTGACAAGGGCTTGTGCGTCGAGGTCTGGGTACAAGTGGTGCAAATAAGAAGGCTAATATGTTAGTTCTAATTTAGATCATAAGTAAAGGAGCAGTGCATTCGGACGGAGAAGGAGCTGTGTAAACTGAGCAAAAGTGGGGTCAGTAGTGGCTGAGCTACGGAGGTGACTGAGCTGACTGGGCTACGGAGCAGGGACAAGCATAAGGGGTCAGGGTCTAGAACAAAAAAGTTAAAAAAAAAAAAAATTGGGAAAAAACAGCAGGAAAGTTGCACCATGGGAGCCAATGATACCTGCAGTAATGGGGGAAGCCATGTTTCACAGTCGCCTACGCATCGTCCCTTTTGGAGGACAGGATATCGACTAATATATAAGTTGCAATGCAGTGACCTAGAAGCATTTCCCCAAGGCTATGAATAGGGTGGTTATTAGGGATGGCAGCAGAGCCGTATAGATGGAAAGTTATAGTTACTAGAGTCCGGCTCCAAGTTCCATTTCACAGATTATAGTAAGAAACTGAACTTAGAAGGAATACCAATGATTACTAGCCCCTCTGGCCTCGGAGTAGGCAAGCAAGGCACATCGCCGGGGGTTTGGGGTGGGAGGGGTGTGGGAGAAGGGAAGCTCCTAGCGCCTCCTTCCCCCTTCCCCAGCGCGCCTACACCAATGCCGGATGGGCCGGGGGGAGGGGTGGGGAATAATACACGTCATTGGTAAACAAGCAGCTTCTGAGTTACACATACAGAAGTATAGTACGTGGAGTGAGCACAAACACGGCAAGAGTATACACAGGAGGATACTATAAGTGGTGATGGTATAAACTACTGTTGGGGGTGACATGAAAGGCGCGCACAAGGGTCGTGGCGAATGGGGTGGAGTGGATCATGGCAGGGAGAGTGCTCTGCCAGCCTCCTGCCTACCACGGGGGCTCTTGCTGGCTGGCTTAGGGTGGGCTAAACGGCCCAGGTGCGGAGATGTCCAGCATTTGAGGAGGGATCGGATATGTATCGGGTGCTGCAGCAGCCACGACATGTTTGGTGTCTGTGTGCATGGTGCTCTCACGTCTCACAGACGTGCTCCGCGATAGGCAGGACTAGATATAGGTATTTGTTCGAACGCCAGTGCACCGTAACGGATGGGAACGTGCAAGAAGGGCACACCCCAGTTGGAGGGAACTGAGGTAGTTGGAATGAGTCTTTGGTGGCACACAGGCGCGCATGTCCTCAAAAATGGGGTTATCATTAAGTGGAGGTAGGGACCTACCACTTATGGCAAAGACCACAGTAACACGGGCTCATTGCAGTGGTTTAAGTGCGAGGGGCAACCAGTATACCGCGCTTTGCCATGGTGCTCCCTTTTTCAGGTGCATGGGGAGTGACCAGTTGCAAAGGCATAGGTGCTGTTCTAGCACCAGCGCACAGTGTCGGTACACTGCAGGTGGAGGGAGCTGAGGTGGTTGCAGTGAGTTTTGGTGACATATGTTAGGAAAAAAAAAAAGAAAAATTATAATGATAATCAATGAATAAATGGAAATCTAAGCAACAGCAGTTGTCAATGTTATGGTTTAAATACTTGTGCTTCCCAAACTCAAGGCACCAACATGAGATGTCTGGTCGAGTTGCCTATGCAACGTTAAAATCTCAGGCCAACTGCAATACAGAAGCGAGTTTAAACAAATAAATACGCAAAAGAAAGACGTGGTTTGGGCCAAGGTTGCAAGTAAATATAGGTCCTGCATCTCAAAGGATCCACTGGCAGGAGTATGCAATGTAAAGCGGAATGGTACAATACCAAAAATAAAATGATTATTGTCCGGATGGGCCACTTGTGAATTAAGACCAAGAATTGGGCCTTTTCTGGTTATTGAGCGGGTACCAACAGCCAAAAAGTGGCAAAAGGAAACCGCCTCCCCCCCCCCCTTTTTGTTTGTTAGGTATAGCGAATTCAGACCGGACAACATAGCCTTCTCATTAAGCCATATAAAACAGATCAAATTAACAGGTGACCCTGAATAAGTGTATATAGCATAGAGGTGGACAGCCATCATTGCCCAGTTAGGCTCCTGGCTGGGTACAAGTAATAACAGGCGGGAGTCCTTTACTAGAATACATCCTCATCCAGAAATATGGGATGCCAGAAGCGCAAGGGGAACTTTGGTGGACATTGGTGCAAAAAGTTATTAAAAAATGTAATGCTTAAGTGGTATATTAAAGGAATTCCTAATAGATTATTAGTAACCATTGCTGTGTTTTTGTTCTACTTCACAGAGTGCAGAGCGGTGTTGGGCGATCAAATACTGTGACCTTTCAAGGGCTACAGACAGAGCTGGTGGCAGTTAAGGGGAATTCAGCATTGTGCTGTTAACGGTCAAGGGTGCACTGCTTTAAAGATTAAAACGTACCGCACCTGGTCAACAAATGCTAATGTTGTGATCATCGACTTTGGTAGGAGACAACTTCCCTGTGGCATGGAAGAAGTGGGGTAACGGTTGCCAGATCACCTTCGCAGAGAGGGGTGGAGGAACAGTCAACCAGGTTTGGCGGGCGGGAAGCACATTGGCTTGCCCAGGTAATAAAGAGGGTGGGCACCGGAACTGAAGAAGCACAGGGTTGGGCTGGGAACAAACGCTTACCTGGAAGGAAATGTGTGGACACCGGTAGTGAAAGGTCACCCGGCCGGGTGGGAACCGGCTGGTTACCCGGGAGTGTGTGGGCACCGGAAGGCAAAGGGTCATCCGGTTGGGTTGGAAGCAGACGCTTACCCAAGGAGTGTTTGGCAACCGGAAGTAAAAGGTTACCCGGTCGGGCTGGAAGCAGAAGCTTGCCCGGAGTGAAAGGGAAGGGTTGCGTCCCCAGGTGATAGGTCACCAGGGCAAGGAGAGCTGCACTGAAGGTAAGGCACAGTGCAGCATGTAATACACAAAGTGGGTTACTCTGAGATTATTCCCGGGAGGTCCCTGGCAGGGGCTCCATCCCAAGAAGGGAGCTATAAAGTGGGGGGGGGGAAGAAAAAAAAAAAATCAGGCCAAATGTTCTTCGGAACATATGGGCAATATTTAATACAAACTGTTGTAGGTGTATTAGCAGAATTGAGGCGCAGTTATGGCAGGGGGGGCTTCCTGGCAACGAAAGCTCCCAGAAAGGCTTGGCGGTACTTACAAAGCGATCCTACTTAAACTTAGCATCTGCCGAACTAGAACAGGCCACAAACAGGTAACAGTCAGGACCCAGGGGGTACAGGCAAGCTACCGCAATGGCCTTGGAGGTTGAACCGGAAGAAAATAGTCAAGGGCGGAGCCTGTGGCCCAGAAGAAGTTAGGAGACGTGATGGCACCGGAAGGGTAAGGTCACACGGTCAGGTTGGAAGCAGGCGCTTACCTGGAAGGAAATGCATGGTGGTACCTACCGGAAGTGAAAGGTCACCCGGTCGGGTTGGAAGCAGATGCTTACCCGGAAGCAAAGGTGGTTGCACCGGAAGTGAAAAGGTCACCCGGTCGGGTTGGAAGCAGAAGCTTACCCGGAATGGAATGTGTGGGGCACCGGAAGTGAAAGGTCACCCGGTCGGGTTGGAAGCAGACGCTTACCCGGAACGAAACGTGTGGTTGCACCAGAAGTGAAAGGTCACCCGGTGGGTAAGTGAATGATGGCCGGCACTGAATGTAGGGCACAGTGCTTCTGGCTATGGTACAGAGGTCACAGGCTTTCAAATACATTGAAGTAATGCAGGTGGAAGGATCGCTTGTAAGTTTAAACTGCCTAATAAACTGCGGCCTCAATTCTGCCATAAAGTGAAATTGGTGTGGTCTAAGTTTGTGGGATCCGGGTGGGGCGACCAGGTGGGGGGTGCCTTTCGCTATGGGAAGCGGGCATTTATTTTCCTAGGTGCAATTGGTGGTGAACGGGGTGAGGGATAGGTAAGATACAACTTCAGCCAGGGAATCATACATGAAAACTTTTACCGATATTTACGATGATGTATTATGTTTGCTAAAGTGAACAGCTTGTTAATCAAGCAATAAAGACCTATATTCAGGTTGAAATTGTGGCTATTTAAGTAGGGAGAAAACAAACCCGTTGAAAAAACATCACGCTTTCGCGCGATGATATGGAGACTTGTCCTTAATTAAGGTGGTGGAGAATTAATATTTGTTATATTCGTTTTTGTATAGTGCTTGTTCCTTTTGAAAGACGCCGCCGGTTTACCTAAGTCTCCCACATCCATAGCGACAGGAAACCCGCAGTCTCCAATACACATCTCTTTTAAGAGTCAGATATTTTACACCTTTCTATCCAGAGACCATAAGCGCACTACTCGCTCCCAACATACCTCCGACCAAACATAAACAGCACCCTAAACACACATGCTATCAGATAGCTCCTAAAACAGCTCAATTTCTTAGCAGAAAGGAGAGGATGTTTTTGTGAAGAAGAGCCAGCATTGCAGGTTAGATTCGTAAGCATGGTTCACATCTCCAGCTGCCTGCCCTGTTGCCGCAGGAGGCCGCTCCCCTTGTTTCTAGGAACCCCGCCCCGCATCTATCGCTTCATAGAGAGGGGCGAGCTCGTACTCTCTCTCATCGCTTAACTAGAGGCCGAGGAAGGAGAGCAGGAGCCTGACGCAGAAGCAAACCCGGCCTTAAAGCGAGAACACCTATCCATTCCTGCAGGATATCCGAAGGGACCTAGTTCGGAGAGAGCAAGAGCCACAAAATAAAGAGGAAGACAGCCCCTCCCCCCAACCAACGAGGAACCAGGGTTGACCGAATCAGCCCACGCTTAATGAGGGGGGAGGGGTGGGGATCCGGTGCCGCGCCTTCCAGTGAGGAGCAATGTTAACAGAAAATGCAGGTTACTGAAGGGGCAGCGACTAAGCGCGCGAGGCCTAGCCAATGAGGGGCTTTGGATTCAGCACAGGAGCTCTACAGACAACTCTCCCGCACACCTACGATCTCCCTCTTCCCTATTGCTCTCCCTTCACTGTATGAGTGAGACCATCTGCCCAAGGACGGGTGTCCGATCGACTCTGGGATGGGTGGTGATTGCCCCCTGCAGACTCTTCGTCCTCCGTCTCCCTGGCAGCCATGCTGTTATTGACCACAAAGCGGCCTGATGGCCCTATCACAGCAGGTAACTACCACACAACTGACACAAATGTAGTAATTGAACTCCTGTTATTAGGTCTCGCCTGACCCAGCGCATGCGCTGGTCTGGCGAGACATTTTGTGAGGGCTCCAAAAAGTGCTACCAGGCCAGCCTAGAGCTACAGTGCATGTGCGCGGGCGCGCGCGTCGCGCTTTACCGCGATTACATTACTTTCGTGGCCGCTTTGATGTTTGATGGCGATCACTTTCGTGGCCGCAGGGCCGCTTTGATGTTCTCCGTGAGGCTTCAATAGAATGCAGCAGTTAAAACAAGCATTGGCATAGCCAATAGGTCTCGCTTTTGGCACCTAATAAGTGTTTAGTTATGCAACTGTTGCATGGCTAAACACTTATAAGGTCCCAAAGGCGAGACCTATTGGCTATGCCAATGCTTGTTTTTTCTATCGCCTTCTCAGAGGATCATACAAAGCCTCTATCTGAAAAAGAGATCCAGTTTAACAGTGGTCAATTTGGTATTTCCTTATTGTGGTCTAATAGTCATGAAGAGTACATCAGTTACTTTTTTAATGTAAAGGCTGTATCGTGTTAGGTCTCGCTGGCTATCGCGTAAGCGATCGCTCAGCGAGACTCTAGTAAGGGGCTCCCAAAAGTGCTCCCAAAAGTGGATTGCATGGCGAGCACGCGCACAATCACGTGCATCGTGCCGCCATGCAATCCGCTTTTGGCATCGTACTTCAAAGGGTCCGCTCCCCTGCCTGGAATGCGCTCCCCCGCCAAGCGCACGCGCCACGCTCCGCCGGGCTTGTCTTGTTTTTGAATCAGAGTTGTGCACACCACGTTTGTAGGTAGGCAGCTGGCGTTGTGGGTTAGGCGGTTGCTTCCCGAATTTACTGTTTATGTCCGATTTTAAGCCTTGTTTTCAGCATGGTATTTGCTACTTTATAGCCCCACTTTAGAGTGGTTTGTGTTTTTAAGCTTTAGTTGCCCACTTTGCCGTGTTCTACTGTTGCCACATTATTTTCCGTCTGCCTTGCCCACGGAATGTCTACATGGCGGGAAGGATGCAAATATACGTTGCAGGCTGCGTTCCTTTCTGCCTGGTTGCCTAGCCCGGGAAAACTTTGTTGAAAGCGCACAAGTGCGTTTTTTATGTGCACAGTCATTTTAAAAGGCGTGTCACCGTTTCCCTTTTTAGGTCTCGCTGAGCCCCAGCGCTTGCGCTGCCTTGAAGAGACATTTTGTATGTGGGATTTTCAAAGTGCTGCTGGCTGGCCTAACGCTTGCGTTCACGTGATCATGCACGCGCGCAGCCGGCCGCCAGCAGCACTTTGAAAACTCGTGTGCGTCATCGTGATCACTTTCGCTTTCAGAGTGATGGCGATGACGCACGCGCACACACACAACTCCCGCTTCTCCCCCTCCCCCACCACATTTTGCGTCTCCGGCCGCTCACGCGCGGCCGGCCAACCCTTGTTCCTTTTGCAGAAAAGCTTTCGTTGCTGTGTGTGCATGCCTGTCACAGCTGGTCCGTGTGTTTGCCAAACTGATGACGTCCTTGGTTTGTTCTGTGTTTGAGGTAGACACGTTTTTCCGTATTTTCCAAAGCTGCTTCTGTCCTGTGTGATGAGTGTTTACCGCTCCTATAGATAGATCCCCCCCTCCACTTTCGCTATCATTTTGAATCTTTCTCCTTCTCTAAATAAAACCTTGCACGGTAAAAAAAAATGTTTTAATGCAGTTTTATATAGCGAGACCTTTATCCAAATGTGTCCGAGCGTTTTACAAAAAAAACAGGTAAGTACCACAAGATACACTAAACACGCCAACAAGTTACATATATACAGTTACACATACACAGTTGCCGTTTACCCTGGGCCTTTTCTCTGTGTGGGGTGCGCTTGCAGCCCTATTGGCCACGTAGTACCAGCTCTCTGAAAAACCTTTCCTCCATCTAAAATTCGAATCCCTTGGCTTTGTCTTTCAATACACACTTTGTCGCTATCTCACCGAACCTGTCACTGTAAATACATCCTGCCAGATATCACTTAACAAGCAGGCCTCACTTCATTACACAGACACCATCTGCTAAAAATCTTGTTTTGGTAGGGTATTCAATTCCAATGAGGGCAGGCATTATCGGGGGTTCTTTGGCCGCTATTATCAAGTAAGCAATGCGGCGCCAGTGGCGGCACGCTGTGGTGGCGCTTTCCTTCGGGGAGGTTTAATCTTACTGACAATTCCTCTGGAGGTTTTAATATTAATGCAGTTTGTAACAATTTATGATTGTCATTTATCTAAGGTGTGTTAGATGCTGGGATTTGTAGTCTTTTGGAGTGAGTGACAACCAATGATACTACGTGAGATATAGCCTCGGGGTGGCAATGAACAAACAGGTAGTGGTGTCTCCAGGAATAATTTACGATTACGAAGACATGCCGTGGCAGATATTCCGTACTTTTAAATGTGTGTTAAGGATATTTAGGGGTCAGTTACAGGCTGTCCCCCTTTCCTATTTCTGACTATTAGACGGTTTGATATAATGGACACGTACATAATAACCTTTGGCTAGTGTATAATATATTAGATCTTAATTTAATGGCTGTCTGTATTTGATCTAACCGGAACCGTCATACTTATCTGGAATGATTTCGACCACAGTGCAATACACGTGACCGAAAGAATCAGTGGAAACCATGTATGATATGGAGTAATAATAGAGGCATGATAATTTGTAATCGCTTTCTGTTTGTGAGGACGGACTGTTTATGGCCATATGCCAATGTGCTATTGTTCTGGTTGTTAATTGGGAAGTGCTGACTTGTGCATGGCCAGTTTGACTGTCTCCATTTGTTCAACAGGAATTCTTATATCGTCTTGTGATCGAATTAGATCGTAGTACAATATATTGGACCGCATGAATTGTTGAAAATATTTTGTCAGAGACTGTGCTAAATACGACGTTGGAACAGAGGTATGATATCCCTCATTCACTGTTTATTGATTAAGACAAATTGTTTCGGTCTATGTGGTAATATGTCCATTTGTAAACTACAAATAGGGAGTGCTAACTTATGGCGCATCTTTCCAAGATAAAACGAAACAGCTTAGGAAAGTCATTTTTTAGCACAAAATATTTTGACCGTCTTAAATTATCTAACTCAGATTGACCGTTTCAATTTGATGCGCTGCTCTGTTACTTTACATAAAACTCCACTGTATGTACCGGATTTTTACTATGTTTCACGTTCCCATTCTATTATCTTGTACACCACCATGGTACAGCAGAAAGTGTGTTCCAATATCTATTTTATTCTTTCCTCGCAGACTCATTTGGAATATATTGTATGATAAGCCATACACTGCACGCCACACACTGCTGCATGCCGCACACTGCTGCATGCCGCTGCATGCCGCACACTGCTGCATGCCGCACACTGCTGCACGCCGCACACTGCTGCACGCCGCACTCTGCTGCACGCCGCACACTGCTGCACGCCACACACTGCTGCACGCCACACACTGCTGCACGCCACACACTGCTGCACGCCACACACTGCTGCACGCCACACACTGCTGCACGCCGCACAATGCTACACGAAACACTGCTGCACGCCACACACTGCTGCACGGCACACACTGCTGCACGGCACACACTGCTGCACGGCACACACTGCTGCACACTGCTGCATTACTCACTGCTGCATGCTGCACGACACTGCTGCACGCAGCACACTGCTGCACGCCCCTGCACGCCACACAGTGCTGCATGGCTCACACTGCTACACGAAACACTGCTGCACGCCACACACTGCTGCACGCCGCACACTGCTGAACTCCACACACTGCTTTTATGCGAGTTTGCTACTGACATTGTAAATGACAATGCCTTTTATTTGTTTTAAAACCAAAACATAAATAAAAGGCATTGTAATTTTACAATGCCAATAGCTCAAACTCTTATAAATGCGAGACCTATTGCATTGCAAATGCTTGTTTGAAATTCAAATCAAACTTTATTTTTGGTTTTAGTCTCGAAAATAAATTTCCACAGGCACTTTAAACGCCCAAAAACCTTTGACTTGTATTTTTAACTGATGTCCACTTCTTAGAGTTGCAGAGTAGCCTGGGCCCGTGGATCAGATTTAGATGTTGGCACTGTGTGCCATTGGAGGCCAGAAAAGCATGGGTGATGGTTGTGCAAACACTGCAGCTGTTTACAAAGCATATATTGGGGGGCATGATTTAGACACTTGTTAGCACAACACAAGAATTGGGGATTAACAGGTTAATAATAATTGTAGCCCCCCCCCCATTATTTAGCATAATCCACTGCTGCCCTCTGTCACAGTTTTTACAAAATCTTATTACGACAATTGACGGGTCCTGGAGGGCATCACTGTGCTGTACCATCGTAGATGTACACAACCTAAATAGTGGCGTAGATTTGCTGAATTTTCCATTGTTGATTTTTCCATGCGGTGGCGAGCAGACTGTGAGGTAAAGCCAGGCTACTGTCAATCAGTACAGTGAATGGTTATATAGAAAACCACGTTTGACTTTTTAGGTACTGCTTTGTTGCAATTGCGCGAAATTCAAGACATGACAGACGAGACGACAAAGCAAACACGCATATTTCCAATGACATCTGAATTTGGCCTTCAGTGCAGACTGTGACATCATTATGGAGCCTGACATCAACATCTAAATTCAGAACTTTCTTTAGGTAGGTCCATGGGGACTATACATGTTTTAGGTCTAAAATCAAAATGTAGTTGTCTAACTTAAATTTTGAGGAGCACAATTTTACATCACACGTTTAAAAGCAACAGTACAGATTAGGAAAATGCATTTAAGCTTAAATATTGTATGAAACAGAGTCTTCTCGTATTTTGGATAACTAAAAAATTGGTAATGACCTGCACTATAGGGTTTGGCTGCGGGTCATAACTATGACTAGATAATGTTCATATTTCAGGCAGAAGGCCAATAGTTGCGTTAGTAGGTGGGTGGTAAGTTCAGATTGGTGCCCCGGGGGTTATAAATTACGGCTCCGCCGAATAATATGTGGCCCTCTCTGGCCACCTCAAAAGCTAGTACCTCATGCTTCCCTACTCGCGCCACTACAGCCTGAAGGCAAGTGAGGTGGTCTTTGAAAAAAAATAGCCAGTCCCCCTCCTTTCCCTTCCTTGCCTATCTTGTTTTAAAATGTTATAGTCTGTGGGTAAGGCGGTAACAATATCAAGAGAATTGCTTTCATCAAGCCATGTTTCTGTTATGAAAACCAGATCAGGGCGCATTTTGTTTATAATGTCCCAGATATCAAGGGAGTGTTTGGGTACAGAGCGGGCGGTAAAATAAATGCAGCTAAGTTGGTACAGATCGTCCTCCTCTCTGGTTGGCCACTCTGACTGTGTTAGACTGCACCAAAGTTTACTTTTACCCAGTGCTTAGCAAGCATGAGAGCCTGTAAGGTCCCATCTCGTCTGACGGCAGTGCTGGGGGATGCCGAAAAGAAGAAAAACAAACCGCGAGGGAAGGGAGGTTTGGCAGGGGAATGTAACTCAAAAATGGGCGAAGAACAGACGCGGTGCGCTGTGAGGCCACTGGGAGAAACTTGGCTAGCAGGCAGTACTGAAAGAACAGCAGCCAGAAAATGAATGGTCATGTGCAAAGGGGACAAGATAATAAATAGAAAATAAAGCGACATGGATAAACAGTGATGCAGGAAAATGAAATAAAAGCTTAAAAGTGGCCCATTTGCATTAAAAGGGTGCTCTTAGGCTCAGGCTGTTTGTGCGACAATCTCCGAAATAGCACCTTTGAGACTTGTGTTTGTACTCCACTGCCATTCCAATGTGAGGGGGGTCAGAGGAGCACACTGAACACCCCTTATGAAACTGCTGCGTTTGTGCTCGGAAGGTGGGGGGGAGGGCTCAACGCGAGCCAGGAGTGTGAAAGCAATAAAGCATAGCATGAGTGGCCGACTTTGAAGCTTTGAGGTGGCCTGCTGTGGTGACCTAATAAAAATAAAGCAGGTAGCATTGAACAAAAGGTAAGGCAGCCATTGGGTGAGCATGGATAAAAAAACTAACTTGATACACATGGAAGGGGGGGTGCATTTCTGTTCTGAGGGTGGGGGGAGGGTTTGTAACGTGAACCAGGAGGGGGAAAACAATAAAGCATAAGAGAAGCCCACTTTGCAGCTTGGAGGTGAGTGCGCTCAAGAAAGGAACGGCAGCCTTCAGCTGAGCGTGAGTGCTGCTAGAGTACAGCTAAAAAAAATAGTGCTCACAAGTGTAATAAATAACAAGTAGCGTAAGAGCCCATGTAACGGGGGCAGTCCATATGGAAGGTTACAAAATTTGAGAAGGAGGGATTAGTAAGCTATTTCACCAATCAAAAGACGGTATTTACCAAGGACAGTAAGAGGAACCAATAGGAAATTTGGGAGGGACTTCAAGCCCATATTCTGAACACAGCATGGAAGTAGCGATTAGGGCTTCTGGTGTTATTGGTTGCTGGACTAGGTGTGGTACTAAGAGTAGGGTTAGGCTTTCTATTGAAAGTAGGGACTAGGGCTTCCTGTGCCATTGGTTGCTTGGACTTGGGATTGGACTATTGGTAGGGCTAGGGCCTCTCTTGGACGTAGAGATCAGGGTTTTTAAAACTGATAGGGTGCTTGGACTAGGGCTAAATTGGCTGTAAGGTCCTGGTCTCCTACTGGTTCTAGATTTTAGGGGGAGTGTTGTGATTGGATAGTGTTAGGGCTTGGGTTCCCATTGGCTAAAGGGGTCACCTGATTACTAGGGCTATAAAAGGCCAAGGTTTAGGGCGTCTCAGCTCGGGCGGAGAGGCTAAGGGCGGAGAGGACAAGGGCAGTTGCCTGTTTGAGCCTGATAAGGGCGGAGAGGACAAGGGCAGTTGCCTGTTTGAGCCTTTTCGAGACTGGTAGGTACCAGGGCCAGAAATGCTGCCCATGTTCCCATTCGGTAATACCCACCCCACACCATCCACATCCACAAACATAGTAACACACTCACACCAGATATACATCACACACAACCCTATGCACAAACCAATGTACCAGCATACACTACAAAACCACATCTATACACCCTTCTATCCCAACCCCCACACATACCCACCATAACCTACAAACAGTACACAACGCTATCCTACACCACTAACCAATCCACTCACCGCTAACACAACACCATACATAACTACATTCCATCCAGACACACGCTCCCTGCTTTAATTACTCCTAACAGACCACCTTTTATCACTAACAAACATATAATCAGCCTTCCATCATTTGTCATACCAATGCCCTCCTCTTCCCTCTACCTTAATAACACTAACGCACAACACATACACTGCACACCACCACACTTTTTAGGGCTCGCGCCCTGCATTGCACTGCATAGCAGTGCTCGCGCAGGCGAGAGCCCTTTTTTCCGGGGTTTGAAAACGGACCCTGGAATCGCACACGGCGTGTGCTTTTCCTTTTGGGTTCCGCTATTGGGCTTTGTGTGCGTGTTTCTTTAAAACAGAGCGAGCAAGCAATAGGCCAAAGGCGGGCGCATTGCTCCGCCCATGGCCTATTGGTGTCTGTTGCGTGCACCAAAGCACATATGTTTTCAATTATCGTGCCCAGACACAGGCGCGATAATTGAAAACACATATGGCTCGCCACTCGAGAGCGTGTTTTTGTTTTTTTTTCTTTTCTTTACATTAGCGATCGCGCTTTTTTTTTTGCCTGCCTTACCCTGGGTACCTCTCAGATATCCGGCGATGCCACAGACCTCAGCATGACCCTCAAGCACCACCATTTCTGCCCTCCGCCTGCATGTATGTAAAGCTCCAAAGATGCCATTTCCATGCTTGCCCCTTCGCACCATGCCTTCCCTCCTCTGTGCTCCCGTTTGCAACAAGCCTCCTCCTGGACTGGACTCCCCTTGCTACAAGCCTCTCCTTGCCCCGTGTCTCCCCTCCTCTGTGCTCTCCCCACCTCGCCATGCCTCCCTCTGCTCGAGTCTCTCCTGGCCTGTTCCTCTCACCATCCGCCTCTACAGCACTCGTTGTGTCAGCGGCTGGAAGGATTCGATAGATGTAGAGACACCCACCCAAGGGACAGTTGTAAAAGGGGGCAAGCACAGCGCAAAGAGGCCCTGACACGGCGAGGAGACGGGGCTCCGCTTCCCCGAGAGACTGTCGCCATTGCCAGCATGGAACCGTGACAGGTGAGTGTGGACGCAACACCAGTGAGGCCGACATTCACCGCCTGCCACCACTCTTCATTCAGCCCACGTGATCTGTCCTCCCGTTTTGCTCCACATTTCATCCTTACCCATTGTCCCTACTTCTCCTTTCCCATCCACCCAAACATTCCATTTTAAGCAACACTTTACCACCGCATCGTTACCCCACACCTTGCCCATCCCGCTATCCTCTTGCCCAAACCTCTCCTACAACACCCTTCCCCCATGGCCCACCCTTCTCACTCTCTGTAGCATCCTTTCTACCGCATCCCCACCCTCCTGTATCCCCATTATCCCTTTCCTCCCCGCTATCTCCCATCACTCCCTACCCACCATCTTCCTCCGATCAACATCCTTCTCCATTTCCATTACCCCCTCCCCAGTACTACATATCCTTACTGCGCAGACCATCTTTCCCCTTTCATCATTTCCGCAAACCCATCTTTACTTATTCACGTCTTTTCCCATCCCCCATTCCATATTGGTACCCCGGCCGTCGCCATGGAGATTACGGCTGCCTATTGCCAAACTCTTTGCTCGTGACAGGCAAGAACAAGCATTTGCAATGCAATAGGTCTCGCATTATTAAAGTTTGAGCTATTGGTGTTGCATTATTTAGCAATGCCAATAGCTCAAACTTTAATAATGCGAGACCTATTGCTTTAACTCTTGCAACAAACCAGTCTAAGACAAACACTCTTACCTCTACTTCATTCCCTCCCACACACAACATACTCTACTCATAAACACATCACCACCCCCTCTACCTTACAACCTCCTCTCACAAACAATACTATACAACAAAATCTATTGCATGAAACTAGTACACCAGCACCCCTTTTCATCACTCCTCAAAAACGAAACATATCACACACACCAGCACAACAAGATCTTCAAAGTGCAATACCTCATAATACCTACCATCACAAAATACAAAGATACACCCACCTTTCAAACCGCACAAAGGAACAAACTCCAATGCCAAGCTCTCTCTCTTCCACCACACCTAACACGGATACAGCAACTCTCTTCTAACCCCCGCTCATCCATTGAACAATTAAGAACCTTACTACATGATCCACATGCTGCACCACCACCCTTGACTCATGCACCATCTGCCATAAACACACACAAACAATATAAGCAATGTGCCACACCTCACAACTTCGCTTCCCATTGTCTACTGTACAACAGTGTTACACCACGAAAACAACACAGCACACCAGCTCGCTCTCAAACACCATCTCCACCACATACACACACAGACCCATCAAAATGCCTTCTTAGCATGCTGGATGAGGAACATGATACAGAACAGCTACACAATTGCTATCCAAATACAGCTAATGCCAGCACTAAAAACACACCTGCTACAAAACCACACAATACTGATCACTCTTCTACAAAACAAAGTCTCCCTATCACCAAAGGCCATTCTCTAAACTGTCTACTAATAAACGCTCGATCCCTCTCTAAAAACAAACATCACATCTACGACCTTCTCACAGATACAAAACCGGACATACTATTCATAACTGAATCATGGTTGGGAGATGATATGGCTCCAGTCCTGCATGAAGCCGTTCCTCTAGGCTATCAAACGATCACCCAAAATCGTATAGGCAAAAAAGGAGGTGGTCTAGCTGTTGTGTTAAGGCAAACATTACATATCACTAAAGTTGACGACATATCCATAAAGAATTGAGGCTCTTCTAACAAGATGCAATCCTACACCGCCTTCCTCCTTTAACTTCCTGCTTCTTTACAGACCTCCACCTAGCAAGGCGACATTCCCAGACGCACTTCTAGACACAGTTTCAAACCTGATAACAATACACTCCAACCTATGCTTTCTGGGTGACCTCAACATTTGGTTTGACAAGCCCAATATGACCCATCCAAAAACAATAATCACTGGCCTAGACGCACTGAACCTGCATCAGATTGTCCACAAACCCACACACATCGCTGGACATATCCCAGATGTCATTTTTGCTAATACTGAACCAGTTACCTTTCAAACTATAACTCCAGTCACATGGTCAGACCACCACTTTCTTGCTTTCCAACATAAAACAACACAAAGCGACTCACCTAAAACTACCTTACATCCTTCCACCTATCGGCCGTGGAACAAACTCAATTTGGAACACTTAGAAACACAACACCCATTACAAATCTGGAAACAATAAATTCTGTTCAAAATCTATATGAGTGGCTACAGGAATCTTTTGACATCCTGATACCACTCAAAACCACACAACAGAACAAAAGGAAAAAGCACCTTGGAGAAACCTAGAAATAAAAGACATAAAACAACAAATTATAAAGCTGCAACGCACCTGGCTCAAAACAAACGCCAAACTTCTCCTACAGAAAATTAACAGATTATACAAGTCTGCTATCAAAAAAGCTAAGAAAAGGTAATATTCAGACAGAATTCAAAATGCTGAATGTGCAAATAAAGAATTCTATAAAATACTCAATGAATTTTGCAAACCAAATTGCCTAGAAGAAACTCTTCCTGTTACTCCAGATTTCACAGACAAACTGGCAGATCATTACACGGACAAAGCAGACACATTGGACTCGTACTTAAACTAGAAACAAAGCACTAGCACTAACCCTTGTACAAAACAACAATCCAAGAATACTCTAACCCAGCCTCTCCGTTCCTTCCAACACATCTCACACAATGAATTTATGGACCTGGTCAAGCAAGCAGGCCTGCCGTCAGCCCTTCTGATCCTTGTCCACCACAAACTTTCAAGACAATTCTTTTAACAACCTCTGCTGCCACTCCAGTAAGAAGAATCATCAACGATTCCTTAACTACCGGAATATTTACAGAAATTCAAAAAGTCACACATCCGCCCTTTACTAAAGAAAACCAACTTGGACCCTCTGAACCCTGACAACTACAGACCCATTACAAATGGACCTTTCCTGGACACACTGATAGAAAGAGTAGGGTTTGCCCAGATGTCACAACTTATTGAAGAGAATGATTTACTTTCAGACTTCCAAACAGGATTCCGTCCGGGAAGAGGCACTGAATCTGCCCTCCTTGCCATCTGGGATGACCTGCAGAATACAGTAGACCGCAATGGGGTTGCTGGATACTCCTCTTGGACCTCTCGGCTGCCTTTGACACGGTTGACCATGACTTTCTGAAACAAAGACTCTATGAAGCCGGCATTAAAGGAACTGCTCTAGACTGGATTGCGTCCTACCTTCGAAACAGAACTAATGTCATCCATACCCCACCTTTCTCGTCCAAACCATACTCCACTAAAGCAGGGGTCCCTCAAGGCTCTATCATCTCGCCCACGCTTTTCAACATCTACATGAAGTCATTACCGGAACTGATCAATCAATTTCACCTCACGTGCTATAACTATGGAGATAACACGCAAATGCTCCTTCAACTGGAATGCCCCAAAGAAATTGGAAAATCCCCAATTTTCAGTTGTCTCAGAGCTGTGGAACGGTGGATAACTTGGAGCCATCTCAAATTAAATGCTTCCAAACCGGAAATACTCACGTGTGGCGATTGAAAACATTATGCCCCGCTTGCCGCCTGGCCTGATGAACTGGGATCGCCGCCTAAAGTATCGAAGGAAGTAAGAAACCTCGGAATGACAATGGACTCCAAGCTGTCAGTGAATTCCTCACATGAGAGTTGCATGTGGGTTACGGGTGGGCTCAGTGGGAAACTAGTGGCATCCCTCAGTGGCAGTCACAACTCTCTGTACCTCCTGCCCCTGCCATGATCTCACCTCCCCAACACAAGGCTGAAGAAAGGGGCTGCACAATGTGAGACCAGGTTTCTGCCCCAAGGCCTACGCTGGTAAACTGTGAGCCTAACCCTCCGACCAGCATGAATACATTTGCAGAATAAGGATTACTTCCCGTAAAGTCAGTGCTGTTCTAAAAACGTAATGATAGGGAGTACATCGGTTCTTGAAATTGGGTGATTAAGCGTCCCGGATTTGCCGGGACAGCCCTGGGTTTTCACTAGCTGTCCCTGCAGATTTCGGCCATTTTGGCTCATGTCCCAGTTTTTAGAGAAGGTCGACTGAAAACATTGAGAGGCACTTTTTGGGTGTCCTAAAGCTGTGCTAGTTAGAAGATGTTATAAGTAAGAATTTTAATTAACCGGTATGGTGCTAGTTTTAGAAATTACATTTTAATTATTTTCTTCGTGCCTCTTCTGTGTTCCTATGTTGATGCGACGCTCCGTTGATGTAAAATTGCAGTCCTTCTATTTTTGAAAAATGTCCTGGTTTGGATTCTGCTTCCATCTCTTCCTGTATGTGAATCTCCGGCCATTTGGAATACTTGTCGACCAGGACACAGAGGTATTGGGGCGTTCCGTGGATGTCCAGCACTGGTCCCAGGATGTCCACCGCCACGTCTTCCCATGGCCCACTTGGTAATGGGAATTTCCCTATCGCCGGCCGTAGTGGGACCAGCGTCTTGTCGGCTCCCTGGCACTGGCCGCACTCTCTCACTTGCCTCTCCACCTGGGCGTCCATTCCGGGCCACCAGTACATGTGTTTAGCCCTCGCCTTTGATTTTACGATTCCCAAGTGCCCTTCGTGTAGCATTGCGAGTAATCGGGGGACCACTGTTTCTGGAGGGACCACTTTGTCTCTCCTGTACAGGAATATTCCCTCGTTTCCTACCGATAGCTCTTCTCGCACTTCGAAATACTTCCGGAGAGCCTCTCCTAACCGTCTCTTCTCTGGCCATCCCTTTATTATGTGTTCCTTGACCTTGCGGATGTCCTCGTCTTCTTCATACGCTTGTATCCATTCTTGTTTGCTTATCACCCTCTCGGGGTCATCCATTACTGCCACCATCTCGTCTTCTTCGGGCATCATGTCTGGGGCACCTTCCATAGCTGCAGCTCGGCTGAGATAGTCTGCCACCTTGTTCCTCGTCCCCGGGATGTACTCCACATCGTACCGGTACTCCAGTAGTTTGAGTGTCATTTTCGCTATGCGGGGTGTGGCCCCTGCATGCCCGCTTGAGGTGAGCACCTTTACCAGTGGCTTGTGGTCAGTTTTCAGCAAGAATCTTGTGCCCCATAGGAATTGGCGATATTTCCCCATCGCTCACACCACCGCTAGCATCTCTTTCTCAATCACACTATATTTCTGCTCCGTGGGTGAGAGGGTTCTGGACGCGAAGCTGAGTGTTTCCACCTGTCCATCGCTCCTTTCTTGCATGAGCACAGCTCCTAGGCCTTTCTCGCTGGCATCTGTCGTCAGAATCGACCGACCATGAGGGTCATACCCTTGCAAAGGTACTGCTTGACTGATGTCCTTTTTCAGTGCCTCGAATTCCTTCTGTGTGTCTTCTGTCCATTGGTAGGTTGTTTTGTCCCTTGTTAGTTGTCGAAGGTGATGGGTCTTGGTGGCGAAGTGTGGCACGAATTTGCTGTAGTACTCGGCCATCCCTAAGAAGGACCTCACTTCCTCTTTGTTGTTGGGTGCGGTCGCCTTGCATATCGCTTCCACATTCGCCCTTTTGGGTGTGATGCCATGACCTCCTATTTCGTGCCCCAGGTAGGTGACTGATGTCATTCCCAGCCTGCACTTTTCCCATTCCGCCGTCAGGCCTTTGTCCTCTAGCACTCTGAGTACTTTCTCTAACCTCTCGTCGTGGTCTCTTCTGTCTGTCCCCATCACGAGTATGTCATCCTGAAAGTACTGGACGCCTTCAATGTCCTGAAACAGCCGATGCATCAGCTTTTGGAACACCGCTGCTGTGGATGCTAGTCCAAATGGCATTCTCCGAAACTGGTAGCACCCAAAGGGTGTGATAAACGATGTCAACTTCCGGCTTGATGGATGCAGGTCAATTTGGTGATATGCAGACGTTAGGTCGATGGTGGAGAACCATTTTATCCCTTTGGTCTTGGCTAGCATTTCCTCGATACGAGGTAGCGGGAATTTCTCTACTATGAGGCATTTGTTTAGTTCCCTAAGGTCCACACAGAGACGGACTTTTCCGTTGGGTTTCATCGCCACTACCAGGGGGGCAAGCCATTCCGCACTGTCGATCGGCTCTATTATTCCCTCTTTTTCCTACCTGTGTAGCTCCGTCTGCACCGCTTCTCTCACCGCCAAGGGTATGTTCCTGACTTTGTGGGACACCAGGCTGGAGTTTTCCTTAAGTACTATCCTGTGTGTAAATTTCTCCAGTTTCCCCACCTTTCCTCCAAACACCTTCAGGAATTTGTGCTTCATTGCTTCCAGTACCGGCCAGCTCCCTGGCGCTGTCAAGAGGACTTGTGTGTCGCCTCCCGGATCTAGTTTGATCCCTAGATCCCCTTGGTCCATCCATCCCAGTACAGAGGGGCCTTTCTCCGCTATGTACAGCTTGCACTCAGCTTGTCTTCCCCGGAATTCAAAGGTCAGTTTCCGGTACCCTACCATGGGTATTGGATCTCCTGTGTACGTTACCGGCCGAATGTCTGGGGGTTCCAGCTTCGGTCCCAGCGTAGGTTCGAACTGCTCCTTCCATACTGTTCTCTGGATGATGGTGTATGGAGACCCCGAGTCTATTACTATTTGGATGTTCACCCCTCCAATCGTCATGTCGCATTGGGGTTTGCGGGTTCTTTTCCCATCTATCCCGAGCACCTGATCCTCAATGCACAGGATCTCCACGTCTTCCTCTTGCTCATCTTCCTCTCCTGGTATCTCTTGCTCCACGTACTTCACCACGGGTCTCTTCGTTTTCCTCCGGCAGACTTTCTCGTAGTGACACATTATGCCGCAGAACATACATTTCGCCCGGAACGCGGGGCATCTCTTGTCCTGGGCTGCGTGTGCGGGACTGCCGCATCTGTAACAGGCTCCGTTGTTGTCTTTTGCCTGCTTCCCCGTTTGGCCCGTCTTCCCTTTCCACTTCGGGGGTCCTCTGCCCTCCTGCGCCGGTTGCCTGCTTCTTCCTTGCGCGTCTGCTTCATCCACTCTGTTCACCATGACTTTGGGGACCACTTCCCGTTTTGCTGCCTCCGCACACTGTTTGGTCAACTCCGCTTTCTTCACCATCGCTATTACGTCTTTCAGAGGCGCCTCGCTATTCGCCCACAGTTTATCTTGCACACTTTTATTCGTGGTATGCATGACGATTTGGTCTTTGATGAACTCATCGTGCAGGGCCCCATATTTGCAAGTCACTGCCAGTTTCTTCAAGGCTGCTACGTATTCATCGATGGTTTCTCCCTGCTCCTGTTTCCTCTGTTGGAAGTTGTACCTGTCTATAGAGACACTCACCGCCGGGCGGTAGTGGGCATCAAGGTCCTCCATGGCGTGCTTGAATACGTCATCGTCCGCGTTTTGCCTGAGTGGCGGCACTAGATTCTGGTAGACTCTTATGCCTTCCGGGCCTAAATTATGCAGGAGTATTCTTTTCTTCCTCGCGCTGGGGAACTCTTCACCGTTCTCATCTTCGAGGGCCGCCAGGTAGTTCTTAAAATATTCCCGCCAGTCCTCCCACTTCATTTGGGGTTCTCCCGGTCTTGGCAGAAATGGTATGAGCGCCGTTAGCGAGGACCCTTGGGTGCTCATCTCTTCCCTCCTACTTGGCGCAGCGCCTGGGCCTCTTGGACTTCCCGGTGTGTCTCCCCGCTCTGGTCTTCCCTGCTCCTGCTGTCGCTTCTCTTTTGGCCCCCCTTCGCTGCTTGCTGCCGCTTCCGCCAGGGTCTCTGCGACTGGGCTTCCTGTGTGCTTATCGCAGTTGCGCGTCGTCTATAGGTCTCTGCACGCGGTCTGTACCTCTGCGACTGGGCTTCACGTGTGCTTCTCGCAGTTGCGCCCCTGTCTATAGGCCTCTGCACGTGGTCTGTACCTTGTGTTCACTGCCTCTGCCGCGCTCTTCGTGTGTGTTCTTTGGGGACCGCTCCGCTTCTTGTCCTCCCCTTGTGCTTGTTACTGTTGCCTTGGCCTGTGCTCCCTGTCGGTGGTTCAGGGTCCTTCAGCTGGCTAAGATTGCACCAATCCCATCCTCGTCGCCACTGTAATGAAGCTGGTGGGCACTCTCAATCAGCACAGGATGCAGGCTGTGTAGAACAACACTATTTATTAAGTAACTACAAATACACATTAGAGCGCCGGGCCACACAACCTTCTCGCGCTGCGGCGGGCTCTGTCTCCGCGCCTCGCGGCTCGCGCATGCGCAGTGCTCCCGCCCGCGTTCTCCACTCGCGTGCCGCGTCATCACGCAGCGTGCGAGACTAGAACGCACACTACAGCCGCCCTACCTTGAAATCATTGACTGTTGCATGCCACTATCCTAGCTGCAGCTTGTGAAACTTAAGAATAAGGGGCTGAGAGGGCGGGATTTTTACGCAGTTGTGTTCTGACCTGATGTGTTGTGCCTCACTCCGGTCCTGATGTCACCGTGGCTACTCCAAAGTGGGAGCACAGGTCGCAGACTGCCCTTAAGAGCCAGGTGTCATTGCGGCACTCAGACCGGCACTCAGACCGGAAGTGACGGGCACGTCAATCGCTTCTTAGGATTCCTCGCTCCTGTCATGCGACTTGCGAGACGAGGACAAGGAAGTTGTGCCTGTGCTGCCACAGCCTGCTGCCTCAGGCCAAAGGATCACTGAAGCAGGGAAGGGGCAAGGGTCACTGTGGGGGGGCTAGCGCCACACCCCCCCTACTTGATGCCCTTGAGCACAGGTCATTGGCGTCATCCCTACCAGCCTCTAGCCAATCTTTCTTAGAAGAAGCAACAGTGAAGCGTTCATTATATTTTAAGACTTTTTAAACGGACGGCAAACAGTTTTGGAAACGTTGAAGTAAGTGTCATCTTTGCCTTCTGCTAAGCAAAACAAGTTGAACAACAACCTTTCGCCTCACTTTCCATTGGAAGTCAAACTCAAAAACCATGAGAAATAGAAACGGAGCAGATTCAACAGTCAGAAAAAAGCTTCCACTTACTCCTCGAGCATCATACCAGGCATGTGCCAAGCAGGGACCTGACCCCAGTTTGAAGACCCATGCCCTATGTAGATAGGAGACAGACCGTCGCCCTAATACTACCCACTGTTTCAAGGGGCCGTTTTCCATGTTGCTATTTGCATTGTATTATGGTGGTGTTGGTGTGGTCGTATTTAATGGTGGTAGCAGAGGTGGTGGTGTTATTGCCTCGCATTTGAGTCCCAATAAAAACATCATTGGAGTAAAAAAGTATTGCTTTTTCTATAAAATACATGTAAGAAAGAATTGATGATTCTTGAGTGATGATTGAGAGCATTTTTCTGAGGTATACTAGTACTTCGTGTAAGGCAAAGCAAGATATCTATAGGATGGAGAACGATACACCAAACAGCTAATAGTGTGAGATTAGAAAGTAATATTCCAAAGCACCACTATCTATATTTTAAAGAATTGATAACAATATCTCTTGCAAACAGTTGTGCTGCCAAAACAAAACAAGCATTGGCATAGCCAATAGGTCTCGCCTTTGGGACCTTATAAGTGTTTTGCCATGCAACAGTTGTTGTTGCACCAAGGATATTGTGCAGCATAACTAAATACTTATAAGGTTCCAAAAGCGAGACCTAGTGGCTATGCCAATGCTTGTTCCCTATTCTACCCCTCCCCAACCCTTCTCAATCCAAATAACTGACTAACATATCCACCACTCAAATTAATTTCATGTTTCACCGTACTAATTCAACACTAATCCTTATGTGTTCCAGAGTAGCGTGCTACTAGCCAAAAAAGCGCTTCAAAACCCCATCAGGGGTAGCAAGCACAATATAAATACAAACCTCTTTCCCTCTTCTATCCCGCCACCTACCTTCTCTATCCAAATAACTGAATAACATATCCACCACTCAAATTACTTCATATTTCACTATACTAATTTTCAGCACTAATCCTTTATGGGTTGCCAGAAAAGCGCTTCAACACTAATCGGGGGTAACAGGTGCTATATGAATGCAAAACGTTCGTCCCCTTCTATCCCTCCACTATCCTTCTCACTCCAAATAACTGACTAATATCCACCACTCAAATTACTTTCATATTTCACCATACTAATTCACCACTACTCCTTTATGGGTTTCCGGAGTAGCGTGCTTCAACACCCTATCAGGGGTAACCAGCACTATATAATTACAAACCTTTTTTCCTCTTCTATCCTTCTGCTATCCTTCCGAATCTAAATAACGGACTAACCTATCCACCACTTAAAATGAACTTGCATGTTTCACTATACTAATTCAACACTAATCCTCTATGGGTCCCGGAGTAGCGTGCTACTCGCCGAAAAAGCGCTTCGACGCCTCGTCGGGTGTAGTAAGCACTATACAAATGCAATTACAATACAATGTCTCAGAGAGACAGCGCTGCCTAGGCGAGACATAAAAAGCAGGTTACCATGCTCTGGATGCAATTCATGGTGATTGTGATTTTTTCTTTTTTTTTAAGTCAAGAGATTTCTAGAACGCAAATATAATCCAGGGCTATACAAAGCAGCTAATTACAAATGGTAAAATAGTCACTTGTAGACCAAAGGTTGAGAGAAGAGCAGTAGTGCAATATAGTAAAAAAAAAAAAAGTCGCAGCCAACAGTTATATCATGCAATACACAGCATAAATTATTACATTGGAAGTCAAAGGGCCCCTGACTGTGTCGGAGCATGTGCAACCAACCCATCAATCCTTGTGTATGTCGTCTTGTGATTCCCATACTTAGGTAGGGCCCATGTAAACTCCTATTGCTTTAAAAAAATGGATGGAAGTAGGGTGCGGAGGGATTCACACTTATTTTCTAGTTCGAGAGGCATCTGGAGAACCCATGGTCACTTGTCCATTGGGGTTTCTCTGTTGTAGCCAAAGGTTCAGAGTGGGAGGAATCTGTTACACAAGAAATGTTTGGTTTACTTCTAGAATGTGATAGCTCATAGGATTGTGCAAATCTGAGGTGGGGGATTTCTACATTCTTGGTGCTGTGCTGGAGAAAGTGCATGCATAGGTCCTCATTTTTTCCTTTGATTTCAGAGGTTCCTGTTGGAGGGAGTTGAAGATGTGTAATGATAGTCTGCCTCCGGAAAAGGAGGTTTCATACTAGGTATTTGGTAGTACTTGTGTGTAAGGCCTCATGAGTTAGATAATCTATATTAAGCATGTTATTTGCTTCAGTAGGGATCCACTTGAGAGATTTTTATTCTCACCAGAGACAGTTTTAGGAATGCCACCAGTGTTATTGCTGTGCAGATCAGTTCCCTAAAGAAAGCAAAGCTGGACAACAACAATAGTGCTGGGCAGTGAAATTCTGTAATCCATTAAATACAGTTAGGACAGTTAACGCCAGTTAACTTCCGAAAAACTGGCTAGTTACATCCAGCTATTTTGGAGTATAGCAACACATGTCAACTTCCCAGATTATAATGTGTTCTTTTGCAACTCACTGTACAGTGATATCACTTTTATAGCAAGTAATAATATTGTGACTTATTATAGTACTGTTATGTTCTATAGTGGTTCCTGCTATACATTACTCATATCTGTGTGTTTTCTCAACTATCCTGCTGACATGGCTATTGAGCAACATGTTGGCACTATGCAAGAAACACTCAATCAACACGTAAATATTGCAAGCTTTTAAGTCCTCCAAGGCTAAACTAGTGGCATGTATGTGTATTTTAGATCTAGTTCAGGTTTCGCCTGCACAGTGCTAGCAAAATCCCTTGTATTAAAAAAAAAGAAAATCTTATAAGGGGCTTAGAACCTGCCCAATACTTACCTGAACTTTTTTTTAAATTTTTTTTTTTAAACTTTATTTATAGTTTGAAGTTTGTACATAGTGGTGCAATATTATGCAGTCAGAAGTTTTACTACATCATTTATAGATCTGTGAATGCAGAATACAATACAGTTCTTGTGGTTATCATCACAGGTTCATTAAGTACAGCCATGCTATATCCAAGGCATCTAATGACAGGCAGCCTATTCTAAGCATTATGTATGTATCCGTTAGGGGCAGCACGAACATCAGGACACTTATATTCTTTCCAGATCCCCCAGTATACCGTGGGCACTCGCCACCCTGACTAATCCCTCCGTCCACCCGATAGCCTATGATCGTACCCCACTGAGTCACACATTTCTACTATCTTGCCCTACTCTCTTCTCAGCCACCTCTTCCACTGCCGTTGTTTCCTCATTGCTATGTGAGAGCAGGTATCCTACCAGCGGTCCCCATATGTCTCTGGGTTGAGATGTGCGTGGTAGCAGTTCAGCGTATGTTATTTTGTTCCTGACAATACGTTATGTCAGCTAGCCATTCCTTGAATTTCGGGGCTCTGCCCCTACCCCATCGACAAGCAACCTTACGCTTCGCCAGTAACAGCAATATAGCAACAAACTTCCTGCACTGTTTTGGTATCTGTGCCGTGTAACCCATAAGCGCCACCATTGGGTCTCTAACTAGATGAATGCCTATCATGTCTTCCAGCGCCACAAACACCTGTTTCCCAGTATTCTTCTATTTTCGCACATTCCCATGCTAGGTGCAGGAACCCCGCCCCCGGCATCCCACATCTCTCACAGTGATCATTGTCAGTCAATTGAAAGCGTACTTTCTTGACCGGTGTGTAATATAACTGGTGTAAGAAGTTATAGTGGATCATCCGGAACCGGCTACTAGCTGATATCTGTTCCGTCTGTAGGCAGCAATACTTCCATTGTTCAGTGGTGATGTCCCCTCCCAAATCCCTCTCCCAGCGCTGTCTGGACCGATCAGCTGTTCCCGTCTTAAGCGCTCGGATCATGGCGTATAACCCGGACACCAGATGTTTGCCATCCGCAGACCGCAGCATTTGATGCAATGGCTCTAATCTCACAGGCTCCTGTGGGAGCTCCGGGAGGAGTGACCTCATACCCTGCCGCAGCCGTACATATAAGAAAACATCTAGTGGCGTGCGAGTTTTTGTCGGAAGAAATTGATCTAACGTAAGGAAGGTTCCCCCACGAAAGAGGTCTCCCCATGTTCTAATCTGTACTTTACAACATAGATCCCGGAACCCCTTTTCCTGCAATAGCGTCAAATTCAGTAGGGTTTTTACCCGGTGCCAGGCTGAGACTGTGCCCGTGACAGTGGTGAATTGTGGTGTTAAGGCGCGCAATGGGCCGTATATGATCCCTGTAAGGGGTATCGGATTAGTGAGCCAATCTTCTACCGCTATTTGTGGCATGTATCGTGAAGGATGCACCCAATAATATGCATAGTGCGCTTGGGCGCTGAGGAAGTAAATCTCAAAGTCAGGGACATCAAACCCTCCCTGTTCATATGGCCTCGTTAATATGGACCATTTCAACCGTGGCTGCTTGCCTCCCCATACCAATCGTGTTAACTCCGAGCGCAGTGTGGCGATGATAGGGGAGATTGAGGAACAGGTACAGAAACTGCGGGAGTACCACCATTTTAATGAGCGACACTCGGCCCGCCATGGACAAGGGCAGCGCCATCCAGCGTGTGATGTTGCCCTTCAGGCACTCCACAGCTGTACCATAGTTTACCCGCACAGTTTCCTCTCTATCTCTAGCTATACAGATTCCGAGATATCGCAAGTCCTCCTGACACCATTCCAGTGGGAAGTCCAGTGGGAAGGGGGTCACCGCCCGCGAGAGCGGGAAGACCTGGGATTTCCCCCAGTTAATCCCCACCCCAGAGAGCCGTCCAAATCGTATGAATTCCCGCAATATGGGATTTATGTTGGTCTGCGGGTCCCTTATGTATAATGTTATATCGTCTGCATATAATGATATTAATATTTGTCGCATACAGCAGCGGAATGCCTTATCATTATGAACCTGCCTCAGCCGCGCTGCCAGAGGCTCAACAGCGAGAGCGAACAGCAAGGGCGACAAAGGGCACCCGTGGCGAGTGCCCCTGGAGATAGAGACCCGGGGGGACAGATGGCCATTTATCAATATTCGGGCTGTGGGTTGACGGTACAGTAATTGAAGCCATGACATGTATAGTCGCGGAAATCTCATCCTCCACAAAACTCCAAACAAGTAATCCCACTCCACTGAATCGAACGCTTTTGTGGCATCAAGGAAGACCGCGGCCAGGGGGAAATCAGGATCTACTGTTTGCGTTAATGAAAAGAGCGTCCTGAGATTGTGCGAGGTCGACCTACCCGGTACAAACCCTGACTGGTCTGATAGCACAAGCTTCTCCATCAGCAGGGACAAGCGATTAGCCAGTACTTTGGCCAATATCTTGGCATCGCAGTTTATGAGCGACAGTGGTCGATATGAGTCACACGAATCCGAGGGCTTTCCCGGTTTTAGCAGGGATGTGACCGTCGCCTCCCTCATTGAAGGCGGCAACAGTCCCCTCTCCATGGACTGCTCATATACCTAAAAATTCCTCCAGTCCGAGCTCCCCCTGTCTTTGAGATGTGTATAGTGTACTATAGTGCGAAGTGAATGTCTCCAGAATGTCTAACGTGTCCCTTTGAGTGACTCCCTCTTGGCTCTGTATCTCTAGTATGTAGGTGTTGAAGCGAGAATGTCGTGTGATCTCCGCCAATGCCTTCCCCGGGCGTTCCCCCTCCCCATATTTACGGGCTATCCAGTATCGCCCGCGGAAATGCAGTTTGCGCTGTGCCTCTACTTCGTATTCCGTCAGCTTGTTCCGAAATGCACTATGTGCCTGCCTCTCCTCCACCCCCCCCGTTCCATTGCTCTCTCCAAGTCCTTTAATTCCCTCTCTAGGCGTCCGAGCGCACGCTGTATGTCACGCAACACCTCAAAACTCTTTGACATGCAAATCCCTCTGACCGTCACCTTGAAGGTCTCCCAGATCACCTCAACACTATCCACTGACCCCTTATTTCTAACAAAAAAATCGTGAATCTCTTCCTGCAGTTCTGCATAAAACACTGTGTCTAGCAATACCGTGGGCTGCAATCTCCATCGGGGCCTTGGACAAGTATATCCTGGTGGGATGAGCGATACCCTGACCGGACAATGATCCGAAAATGTTCTGGCCAAGTGTGTCACCTGCTTGACGCCGGGCCCAAGCCCCCTGGACAGAAAACAGTAGTCCAATCTCGCCCAGGTCCCACTATAGGACGTGTAGTGCGTGCCCTCCCTTCCCTGTGGGTGCAGGTGTCGCCAGCTGTCTGAGGCCACCCTCCTCCAGAATACCATATAACACCGCTCTAGCTTTGGTATCATGGTGCATCGCTGCATTGGACCGGTCCTGGCGTGCGAACAGTGCTACATTAAAGTCCCCTTGTTAGACTCTGGATTCTCTGGTTGGCGCAAGGATGCCCTTGTGTCAAGCAGGGACCCTCTGCTCTACGTCAGGGCGCAGGATAACCCCTTTGGAATGACCCTTGCTCACCCTCTAGGTGCGTGGCGTGAGCAGCCAAGGCTATTCTCCAGGCGTTAGTCAGTTAAGCAGTTGTAATCATACACACAGTAAATACATCAATCCACCCCAGAAATGGACACCAGGCTTGGATATGGAAAAATACGCTCTTTATGTAAAAATATAGGTATGTGTATCAGCAGACTTATCACAAGACCAATAACGTTTTCTCTATGCCACCAGATTATAAAGCAGGCAAATGTTCTTTGTTGGCAGTTTCAAATGGATACTTTGTAGTCTCTTGAGAATGTTACTTGTGGTTCCAGTACTTACAGGTGATCTAGGCCAATCGTAGCCCTTCGGTGCGCTTCGTCGCGCTTCCCTCTCTCTCCTGTCAAGGATCGGCCCGGACCCTACCGCGGCTCACGCATCGGGCGTGGACACGCCTGCGCCGTGCATGGCTCTTCCCCAGCGGCTCTGAGGCAGAACGGGAGGCGAGACGGGCTTGCGGTGCGGTGGGGGCGACGGGGAAATAAGGCGTTGCGGGCCCCGAGCCCGATGCTGGAACTTTAAGAAACGTTGTAGTTGCTTTGGGAGTCGGCACGGGACAGTGCGACTCAGTGATGATGGGGGCACCTTTGGATCCTACGTCAGCGGGTGCATGCAATCAGGCAGGCGCGGCCCACGACCCTCTGCACGGCGGTGCGGGGGTCTCCACAACGGGGGCGGCGCGGCCTGATCGCAGTCCGGGATAGCGAAGCGGGGTCACAGGGCACGGTCCGTGCAGCTGATGACCCGGCGGGGATCACTATCGTCGGAGAGGAATTCCGGTGGGAGGGGCGATAGCGCTTCAGCGCGCTCCAGTAGCAGACGGTGGCAGAGGAGCAGGTAGCCTAGCCCGGGGGCAGTGAGCGACTCCGGTCGGAGCGAGGCTCTCACGGGAATAAAGGCAGGCAAGCTCCCGAGTGTCACGGCCCTAGGAGGGGGCGATGAGGGGCGCAGTCTTTCTCCAGCTGGATGCACACACAGCTCGAGGTTCAGGACGAGCAAAGGCACAAAGAACCCACTGGTCCTGGGGTTCAGTTCAGGGGGCAAGCTCAGATCAAGCCCTTGGAGAATGTTTAAAGCACAAAGCAGCCAAGTCTTTTCAGCAAGTCTCTTCCTCTCCTTTCTCAGCAAGGCAAGCAGCAGGCCAGTCCTTCCAGCGTCTTCTTCTCCTTCTAGTCGGGCAGAGGTTCTTTGTGGTAAAACAGGATTCTGATTTCTTAGGAGCCAGGCTCCTACTTTTATACAGTGATTCTTTTGTTCTTTAGCGCCAGGGGGCCTGGGCCTGGCTCAGTCCAGTTCTGGAGCACTTTGTTATGGTGACTCTGCTCTTTCCTTTCAGCAGCAGGGCAGAGACATCAGCCGCTCCACAGGGGGCGGAGCCGGCTTTGTGGTGGCAGAGCCCAGGTCTATTCAAGAGTCAAGGTGTACTCCTCCCACCCATCCTGGTGTAATCTCTCTACCCACCACCTGGCAGCCAGCCTGTCTCTGGGGATTCCCCAACCCTGCTCCTTACTGTTGCTAGGCAGAACACACACACACAGCAGAGGCGGACTGAAATGGCCAGGTCAGTAAATACTAACTTTTTAAAAGTAGTATTTATAAACGCAGGATATTAAAATAAACTTTACTAAAAGAAGTATTTTATTATTCTGAGTTCAGGCATACTAAACTTGACATTCTACCATGCTCTATGAGTCCACTGGGGTCACAGCGTGTAGTGACTCCAGCAGCCCATTCTGACCTATGGAGAGCAGGTAGCCTTCAATAGTGAAAAACGAAAATGGCTGTAATTCACTATTAGGACATGCCACACACCCAGGGCTTGTCCTACCTTACACCTACAATGCACCCTGCCCGTGGGCCTACCATAGGGGTGACTAACATGAGGTAAAGGGAAGGTTTGGAGGCTGGCAAGTGTGTGCACTTGCCGAGCCAGCATGACAGTACCAGACTGCTCGCAGGTTCTGCAGTGGCAGACCCTAGACACATTTTACAAGGCCGCTTCTGTGGGTGGCGCAACCAGCGCTGCAGGCCCACTAGCAGCATTGGCATTCACAAGCCCTGGCACTCCTGGTGCACTTTACTGGGGACTGACAGTAAATCCAATAAACCAATCATGGACACCAATCAATGTATACATTTTACCATAGGGAGAGCATATGCACCTTAGCACTGGTCAGCAGTGGTAAGGTGCCCAGAGTCATAAAACAGCCAACAACAGGTCAGAAAAAATACAGGAGGAAGGCAAAAAGTTTAGGGATGACCCTGCAAAAAGGGCCAAGTCCAACACCCCTCCCCATATGATGTGGGTGGAGCCTATGGTCAATATTTTACTCCAGAGATCTGTGAAGAACTCGGGACTATCTGTGTTAGGACCATAGCAGTTTGCTAATGTCACGGAATCCGTGCCTAATCTGCCCCATACGACAACATATCTACCTTGCGCATCTGTGAGGACTCCTACTTGTTCAAACCGAACCTGCTTTTTGACTAGTATTGCTGTCCCTCGAGCATAGGAGGAGTAAGAGGAGAACTGGCGGAGACCCGCCCATTTTCTTGCAAATGTAGAAGTCGTGTTCGGAGCCAGGTGAGTTTCCTGCAGCAATGCTATCTGTATCTGCTGCCTATCCAGGTATGCCAGGATCTGCCTCCTCTTCCTCAGATCCCCCAGTCCTCTAACATTCCAAGACATTATTCTAATCATTTGCCTATCCTCCTGTGCCATAAGGGGTCAGTAGCTTTAGATGCCACGCATGTTGCAAACCTGCATTTCCACCAATATACCCTCGAAGACCTATCTACACAGAATATACGAACTGCACGCACATGTTACTACACCCAATAATTCCCCCATCCCTTTCCTCCCCCACCCACTGGAGCATCCCAATCATGCCAGGACAGATGAAACCACCCCCCACCCCTTTCCCCAACCGCTTTCCCATGTCAGTCAACAGGACTATTGCACCCCCCCCCCCCCTGTTTTAGGAAGGACATATGGGAAAACAGAAAAACATCAACAAGAAAATATAGGGTAGTTCCCTATGGGGTCGTATGTCTGGGTGGCGCACGGCAACCTCCCGTCAGCCCAGTTCCAGTAGCATCGTCCACTGGTCCCATGACCGACGTCGGGGGCGGCTGGCGGTCTCAGAATATGCGGCTCCGCTTGCGGTGAATGTACTAGCAATTGTCCTGCCTGCCGCTTGCCGCAGCAGCTGCTCTCTCCCCCCCCTGCAGCACCCCAAGCTGTGTCGTTGGTCATAGTCTATAGGTATGCGCCAATGTTCCACCACCTCCATACACGTCCCCGCTCATTCCACTTCTGGTGATGAAGATCTCTCTGACCGGTCCGGTGGTGTCGACGCTTAACGTTGCCGTCGTTGCTGTTTTAGATAGTCTTCCACCTGATGTGGGGTGGTGAAGAACTTCTGAGTACCCTGGTGTGTGATGCGGAGACGGGCCGGGTACAGTAGTGCATAGTCAATTACAGCCTGCCTGAGCTTTTGCTTCACCCCCAGGAATCGACGGCGCTCTTCCTGCACGTGTTGAGTGAAGTCTGGGTACATGGTGAATGTTACTCCATTATATGTTAGCTGCTTCTTCTCCCTAGCAACACGTAAGGCGACATCTCTGTCCCTATAGTTCAATAGGCGGGCGATGATTGGCCTGGGGATACCGTCCGGGGGAGGTCGTGGCCCAAGGGATCGGTGAGTGCGTTCTACGATAAATTGCGAGGAGAGAACCTCCTTCCCTACCACAGCCAGCAGCAGTTTTTCTACATAGTCTTCCAGCCTGCCTGTGTGTTGGTGCTTTCTGGTATACCCAAAACGCGAATATTATTTCTGTGGATGCGTGCTTCTATGTCCTCATTCTTCGCCGCAATCACTTTAAGCAGCTTTTCGAGCTGTTCAGTGCTTTTTTGCACGTGGGCAGCAGAGTCCTCCGCGGCGGAAATGCGCTGTTCTACCTACGTCAGGCGCGTTTCGTGGCTCTCCAGTTTCCGAGCTATCACGTCCATGCGGGTAGTCATTGTATCTATTTTACCCGCTATGGCCGCGAACCCTTGTCGCATCTCCGTTAGGATTGTCTTTAGGTCCTCTCCTGGGCCTGCCATCTGCTCTAGCTGTGGGGGCTCTGTCCCCGACACTACCTCCATCTGCGGCTGTTTTGCCGATTTTTTTGGCTTCAAAAGTTAGTCGCTGTTGGCGAGCATCTGTTTTCCCCATCCCGGTGTGGATGAGGAAGGCTGTAGGACCAGCGCTTCTCACAGCCGTCGATTATCTCACGCCCTATGCAACCAAAACCAGTTTCTCGGCGCCAGCTCCTGCCCTGATAGTGCTTATAAAGCAGCGCTCTTCTAGCAGCTCGGGGCTGGCATGAGGGGGATGTACCCCCACTCCCAGGTAGACAGATCCAGTTTGGTCTCCCAGATGTTCCCCGGGTAAGGAGCTAGCGTATGTGTAGCTGCCCAATCTCCGCGAGGAGCGACCACTTCCCAATTCACCCGCAGCACCGCGGAGTCCTCTGCCGCTTTGCTAGTGGTTCCCCAGCTCTACACTCCGCGCCGCAGCGGGCGCACACTTTCACTTCCGTCACCTAGCAGCGCTGCCCATAACTTGCCCACGTGCGGCAATGCCAGTTCTACTGTGCGCTGTTGTTTATCTCCCCTCTGCGTTATTTCTAATGTTGAAAGTCCGTGCATACAATCCGCCTCTCAATGAGCAGCCCTGCACTCCTGCTCCTACTCACTGTTCACCGGGGGGTTCTCTCGTTCTGCAGGGCTCCGCCGGGCCGCTTCCGCCGCTGCCGTTGCTCAGACAGCCGGCCCAGCGCGCATATCGCTCTTCTTCTGCCTCACGCGCAGAGATCTCCGACCCAGCTCGCAGCCGATCGAGTCCGTCCCCGGGGCCTCCAGCGTTTAGCCTGGTGCAGGTCTCGGGTATCGTCGGAGCATGGCCCGGCAGCCACGTGTGCCGCCCGCCGCTTGCGTGAAGTCCTCCGCCGTTGCTCAGCTCCAGGAGTTTCTCTTTCGCCAGCCGCCAAAAGATTGGGCGATCGTTCACCGGCTCAAGTCAGCTGCCAGGTCCCCCCATCAGTCACCGGGTGACACCGCAGACTTAGGCCACTGCATTCAGCGGTTTTCGGCAGAATTTCTCCGGTTGGAGCAGGATAATTAATGGATTTTGCAGCCAGCCTGTGGGAGCCTCACTCTAAGGCGGCCATTCCACTCGTGCGCCACCTAGCGCCCCCAATACTTACCTGAACTTACCATTCGTTGATCCCAGCGTCACTGTAATTTACATGCTTCTGATTGGCCAGCACGTCATCTGCTTTCACTTCCTGCTTTGCCATGAATGCCGTGGCAAGGAGCTTGTCCCAAGTACAGCTTCCGGCTACTGGCCTGTGTCCTTCCACTGGCTACTCAATCTGATGGTACCTTTTTATTTCATTTCTGAACAAGCACTCCATATGAGTATATGAGTGCATCTACAGGCCGTCTTCTCTTCTCCCAGCTTTCGGGCATTCTTATATTTTTAGGTCTCGGCTAGCGTAGGTTGCGCACATGTGTAGTCTCGCTGGCGAGATTTAATGTTTTTGGGTATTTTCTATAAAGGGCATTAAGCCCCGCCCCTCTTTTCCATTGGCCGGCGTCACTGTTTATGCTAAACGGTGGCCAGTCATTGGAAAAGAGCTGTTGCTGACGTTTTTGCCCGGCTTTTTGAGCCGTCCCATTTGAACGTGCTCGTCTGCCTTCCGTGTGTCGTGAAAGCTTTCTTATCTTTATGGGGCCATGTGTTTCAAACAGATGGCCCCATAAAGACAAAGCTTTCACGAGGGACGAAAGTGAAAGTGGACCGTGCTTGTCTAAGATATCTCAACATTGCTGTTGTAGTCAGTATTGCAACCGCGACTGTCCAGTAGTCCTTGAGCGCGGTGTTTTTGTTTGAGACGTGGATGAATTTATTTGCCTATTTCCTGCAGTCTCAGCTCATATAGGTATGAAACGTCTTATGACAGCAAAATCGCTTCGGGGATTTGATACGGAGCCTGGGCGCTACACCACACATGCCACCGTCTTATGACAGCAAAAGCGCTTCGGGGGTTTGGCACGGAGTCTGGATGCTATACCACACATGCCGCTGTCTTATGACAGCAAAAGCGCTTCGGGGGTTTGGCACGGAGCCTGGGCGCTATACCACACATGCCGCCGCTTCTACCTAGCCTAGCGGCACAAAGGCGACTTCTTGAGAAGTGCACAAGTGTGCCTGCCTGTTGCTGTGGGAATGAAAGTTTCACCCTGTGTTTGTACATTTGACGATTTACCTGCATCGGGAGGGGGGTAGGTTTTGCTGCAGCCAGATGTTTGCAAAGAGGTTTTTTTTTTCTTTTTGGGGATAGTATCACAAATAACGATGTGTGCTCCGGCGCAATGTGCGCTCACCAGGGTTGTGCTTAATGTCTGCCGCTAATTCCCGGAGGGAGAGAGAGAGGAAGTTAGGGAGAAAGGGGGGGACAGCGGGGCTATGGAGACATAAAGAGAGGGGGCGCTAGTGAGAGAGGGAGAGAGAGAACGGGGGAGCGAGAGAGAACGGGGGAGCGAGCGGAAGGGAGAGAGGGGAAGTTAAGAGAGAAAAAGAGAGAGGGCTGGCGCTAGAGAGAGGGAGAGAGAGAGTCCTTGAGCGCAGTGTTTTTGTACGAGACGTGGATGAATTTATTTGCCTATTTCCCCCAGTCTCAGCTCATATAGGTATGAAACCTCTTATGACAGCAAAAGCGCTTCGGGGGTTTGGCATGGAGCCTGGGCGCTATACCACACATGCCGCCGTCTTATGACAGCAAAAGCGCTTTGGCGGTTTGGCACGGAGCCTGGGTGCTATACCACACATGCCGCTGTCTTATGACCGCAAAAGCGCTTTGGGGGTTTGGCACGGAGCCTGGGCGGCATACCACACATGCTGCCGTCTTATGACAGCAAAAGCGCTTCGGGGGTTTGGCATGGAGCCTGGGTGCTATACCACACAAGCCGCCGTCTTATGACAGCAAAAGCGCTTCGGGGGTTTGGCACGATCCTGGGTGCTATACCACACATGCCGCCGTCTTATGACAGCAAAAGCGCTTCGGGGGTTTAGCACGGAGCCTGGGCGCTATACCACACAGGGGAGGGGGAGGGGTAGGGAGAGGGAGAGGGGGAGGGGGGCTAGGGAGAGGGAGAGGGGGAGGTGGGCTAGGGAGAGGGAGAGGGAGAGGGGGGCTAGGGAGAGAGAGAGAGAATGGGGGAATGAGAGGAGGGGAGAGAGGGGAAGTTAAGAGAGAAAGAGAGACCGAGAGAGAAAGAGAGAGATGGGTCTGTGGAAAGGTAGTGAAATAGCAACAAAGTTAGAAAGCTGCGATGCCAACATGAAACTGTGAGATAAAGAGACAGGAAGTGTGAGCAGTAGGTTCCTAAACACATTTGGGCCCCTGCATTATTTTAAATGGGGCGTTGAAACCTCTAACAAACACCAGTAGATTAATTCACACTAACAAATAGAAGGAGTGTACCTGGTATACCATCACACGACGCTGTGAAACCATTGGTACATGCAGTGCCCTGTCTTAAATTTTACTTAAAATGGGCTGAGTCTTCCTGGAATTATCACACTTAGCTGGCTTTTAAACTAAGCCGAAGTCGTGAGGCTAATAGGCCACATGCCCTCCAAAGTCATCCTCCCCCAACTGGAACCGTCTCTCACTCAGGCTTAACGCATGAATAGAAATGATAGCGCAGACGCTCAGCGCTAATACCCAACATTTGACATCCTTACCCTTATCACCCTTATTATGATCTTCCTTTGAAATACCTGTTTGCACAAGTCCATCAGAGCAAGTCCAACCAAAAACTGCCCGCTAGTCTGGGCAGCTCTAGACTCTGGGAAGAATACCCCCCCTTTGTTCTGGGCAATCAGCCGCCCACCCGTTCACACACCGGGTGCTTCGCAGTCACGCACCAGTCACACACACAGCAGACGTGTACTTCTGCCCCTTCTGCAAAATCTCACCCCTCTGGGCAGCTAAAAAATCTAGGTAGAATTTCACCTTGCATCACAGTAATTGGCAGCCCACCCGTTTCCACATCGGGTGCCTTGGCAGTCACGCACCAATAGCACACAAGTGCATGCGTGTACTTTTACGGACCACCGCGCACTTTTCCTCAGTGATTTCCGTCACGCTTCACTTCTCTAATCTGAGCATGTGCGTAACTCCACCATTTTGAAACCAGGCACTCGCGCTTTAGGACACAGGAAGTAGTGCTCCGGGTTAATTCACACTGAGCATGTGCACAGTGCGGCCATGGATGAATCCGGGTTCCCCTCCAGGGACACAGGAAACCACGCACCTGATTTCACTTAGCACCACTTAAACCAATTTGCTTAAGTGAGCAGACTATAAAAGCACAACGGCTCTCCACCCAGTCCTACAACGGGGAGGAACGGGAGCAGTCGCCTAGGATCCACGCAGGAAACTTTCCTTGAGGCAGTAAGGGTTGTGAATGAGATCGGATTGAATGAAAGTACTTTGGGGCAATTAGCACAATTGAGGATGAATGTTCTGTGTGTTTGTACTTGAAAAACCATAATTCTCACGCCAGCTGTGATCTATATGTTTTTCCACAGGTTCTGACAAACAGGGGTTTCCCCTCCCCTCCTCCCATGGGGCCAGTAGCTTTGGTTTTTAGGGTAAGAACAATCATGTACACAAATTGAGTGGCACATGTCATATGAGTAGTCACTCACACAGAAACTGGATCAGTGCAAGTATTGAGTTCAGTTATTCGCCACTACTACGGTCTGTTGTTATATATTTTTTCTCTCCCTACATTTTCTTTTACAGGCTTGAATCTAGGAGCCATCCAATTGTGGAGTGTGACAGTGATCACGCCCACACAGTGGTAAACTCTTGCCACTTTTGGTAAGAACGGTGCCCCCATTTACATATTTAGGTCCTGATGAATGCTCTGGACCCTCCTGGGCCAAGACGGCAGAAACATGTCGACCTCTAAACACAAGGGTTAGGGGACACTAATTCTCCCACATACCGTCACCTGCTTTTAAACATCATATAGTTACCTTTCACATTAAAAAACACAATGAGGATAACTATAATGATTTTTAATCTCACTCACTCGCTCATACACGGGCCCCCACTTAGTTTAGAAGTGCATCCCTGTCGTCAGGTGTATGCCCGCCCTCTATCAAACCAAGGTTTTAGAGGGCGAGGACTGGTCAATGATGAAGCATGACACCAGGTGGTGTGTGAGACCAGTCCGTTACTTTTTGTGAGATGTCCCCACTCACAATATAACTCAAACCTTATAGTGGTTATCACTTAAGGAGCAGCTCTTTTGTGGTTAAACATTCATAGTTGGAGGCTGCTAGCTCCTAAAACCCCGTGCCTCTTGTTCCCTCCTCCACACAGTGTGGAGCTCATGTGTTTTTGATCACTGGCACTTCCCAGAAACAAGCAGGTACTCTGATTTAATTTTCCAATTGTGTGCATTGATTTAACTGGACTTGAACTGCGGAGGAATGCAGGTAACAACGTTGCTGTTTGCGCCGTAGGAAAAAGGCAGCCGTTTATGGTCCGTGCTCGGCGATGATCTTTCGTGTTTATTATTTCATGCGATCGTGTTTTCACAGTTGCGTAGACAGGCTTGTTGGCTTTGATCTCTGGTGCGCGTAGTGTAATGCATTTTCTGATTTTTAGCGTCGCCTGCTCCTCTCAGAGCCCTGTGTGATTTTATGGCTCAAAGGCGTTCATGCTGGGGCTCGTGTTACAGGGCACTGAGACCGAGAAAACACACTCCCTTTCCAAGACAATGATGAATAGGGCTCGAGGCTGCCTATCTCTGGCATCGGCAAGTGATGCAAAGAGGTGTACGGGACAACATGGGAACTAGAAATATGTGCTGGAAATGGCATTTACTTGTACTTTTTAAATGGCTTATATATTTAAGAGACACATGAAGGCTGAAAATGCAACAGCGTTCTCAGCAAGAACTGTGATGTTTTAGGACGTATTTATTTATGTGCACTGTCTTTGGGGAGTTGGGGGCGGCGGGGGCAGTGTGCACTCCTGTAGTGGCATGAATGAGGGAGGCGAGACAGGTTACTTGCATGAACTGAGCCTTTTATTAACAGTGGTAAATACTGCGGCCCACGAGGAGCAGCGGGTGAGACAACCGCCAGCCAGCGTCCTCGCGCTCTTTCTGTCCTCCTCCCGCTGCCCCCTGACGTCACAGCCATCCTCGACATCGGATTGGCCAGTGACGTCAGGAGGCAACATACAAGGGAAAGAGGACTGTTTTCCGCGTCGCAAGACTCGTACGTTACCTCACGTACGACATCTCCCTTTCTTAACAAATTGAGACACATACATAACTTCATCTCATAACAAAATCTTCGAACCTCTTGGGAGCCCTGATATGCCTTGTTGGCCTGCGGGGAGTAACATACAGGGTGGACCCCCTGCCGCTAGTGCCCGTACCATCTTGGCTTGCACTCATTACATTGTGACTGTCACTCTTCACCGTTTTGGGGCTGCTACCACTACGGCCTTCGGTATCCCCGAGGCCGTGCCACGTACTCTCACACCGGTCTGCACTTCCATGTCCAGTCCGCCCTCGTACAGGAGGCGTATCGCCACTCATACCATCACCAGTGGCACCATCATTGTCTTCTTGAACCTGCCACTCGTACACACTATCATCGCTCTCGGCCTCGTGCACCTGGTTGCCTCTCATGATGATTTCCTCTTGTCCAGCCTTGAGCCTGACAATGTCGTCCTTGCTACGCCATCCCCCTCCTTCCAAACAGACAGCTCCCTTTGTCACTCCTTGCACACGTACAGGGGTCTGAAATACAGATTCTCCTTTCATCACCTTGGTTGGTTTCTTCACCAATACCCAATCCCCCTGCACTATATCTTTAACTTTGGCTCTGTTCACCATATCAGCATACCGTTTGTTGCTTTCCTGTTTAGCCACAATTCTTTCTTTGACTCTCAACCTCTCATCAGGTATATTCTCAGGTTCCTCCCTCATGTCATACCACTTATTAAATTTGGGAATAAGCTCACTCATACACCTTCTCCCTCTCATCAGGTAGAACGGAGTGTGCCCCGTAACTGCATTGGGCGTGTTGTGGAAAGTGTGCACCTTGTCCGCCAGAAACGCTTTCACATCTAAGTTGGAGGCAACCGCCTGTTGTACACCCTCCTTCAGGAATCTATTCATCCGCTCGACCTGCCCATTGCTCTTAGGGCTGTAGAGCGGGGTCTTCTCCTGCTTGATTCCCAATCTGGCCAGGAAGTCCTTCATCTGTCTGGAAACCAGCTGGGTGCCGTTGTCGGACACCAAAACCTTCGGCTGTCCCTCACTAGCGAAAATTCTCTTCAGCGCCTTGATCACTCGTTCAGTGGTAACCTCCCTGACGAACTTGTAGTGGATCCACTTGGAGAAGTAATCCGTGAGAACAATGAGATGTCTGCAGTCGTCTGGCAGCAGGGTAAACGGGCCTGCGAAGTCAATGGCAACCTTGATCCATGGACCGGCAGGAATGTCCACCAGTTGCAGCGTCCCTTTTGCCGTCTTCCAGTGCTTGTCGGCCCTTAAACACGGTCCGCATCGATCAATGAAGCTGCCGACGTCGCTGCACATCCCTGGCCACCAGTAGTATTGCTTGAGGAGATTCTTCGTGGCAGTACCGCCCGGGTGGCCCCTGTGAGCTATCCTGATTAGCTTTTCTCTCAACCCTTCCGGCGGCACAAACAGCTCATGTCTCTTCACGAAGCCGCCGTCGATGGTAAGTTCAGGGCTAACCTGTTGGAAACTCCCGAGAGCACCGTGCAAGTTCCGGATCGGGGGCCAGCGAGCCGTCAGATGGTCCATCACCCTACGAATAGTCATGTCCTTCTCCTGGGCCGTCAACCATTCTTCCTCAGAAATGGATCCCTCGCAAATGGCCGTAGCGTCCACCAGTGCCACCACGCACTCCGTGTCATCCAGGGAAACGTCCTCCTCGCCACTGACCGGCATGCGCGACAGGCAATCCGCCCTGCAATTGAGGCCACCCTTGATGTGTCTGATGACGAAGTGATATTCCTGCAGCTTGGACAGCAGACGTAGAAGCCTCGAGCTGGCTTTCCCATTGCCGCGTCCTTCGCCGTCCATCATGTAGATCAAGGGCTTGTGGTCAGTGACCAGTTCGAACTCCATACCCCACAGATAGTTCTTCAGTTTCTCCACGGCCCATACGCACGCGAGCGTCTCCCGCTCGATGGTGCTGTAATGCTTCTCAGCTTCACTCAGTGACCGGGATATGAAAGCGACCGTGTTCTCCTTCTTCCCTTGAAACTGGCAAAACACCGCGCCGATACCCTTGGCGCTAGCGTCAACTGTGATCACGTTCCGGAGGGCCTTGTTGTACGGTTGTAGCACCGGAGCCGCCACGATGGCCTGCTTGACAGATTCGAAAGCAGCCTGTTGGTCCTGCGCCCATGTGAATTTTTTGTTCTTCCTCAGCAGCTTCCTTAAAGGCTCCACCTTGGTCGCATATCCCTGCATGAATTTGGAGTAGTATTCACTGAGCCCCAGGAACGATCGCAAGGCGTCTTTGTCTCCGGGACATGGAGCATCGCGTATGGCCCTCACCAAGTCATCTTTAGGCGCAATGCCCTCTGGGGTCAGCACGTGTCCTAAGTATTCGATCTTCCCCTCCATGAACTTGCATTTGTCCTTGGAGACCGTCATCCCTTTTTCTCGCAGCACCTCCAGCACTTTGCCCAGCAGCTCCAGGTGCCCCTCCTCATCCGCCGTGTGGACTAGAATGTCGTCCTGGAAGGCTTCAACACCCTTCATGTCGCAGAAGAGCAGATCCATCAGTTTTTGGAAGACACCGGAGGCCGAAGCGAGACGGACGTATCTGTACGCTCCGAACGGGGTAATAAAGGTGGTCAGTTTCTTGGAATCCTCCGTGAGGCACACCTGGTGGTACGCGGACTTCAGGTCTATCAAAGTGAAAAACCTCGATCCTGACGTGGAAGACAAGATCTCTTGGATGTTGGGCAGAGGATGGCAGTTCACCAGGATATTTCTGTTCAAGGATCGCAGGTCCACACGCAGCCGAATGTCCCCTGACCTCTTCTTCTTGGACACCACGATTGCGGACACCCACTCTGATGCGCCTGCTTCCTCTATCACTCCCTCCGACTTCAGCCTATCAAGAACAGCCTTCAGCTCCCCTCTGGCAGATAGGGGAACCGACCTGACCTTGTGCTTTATCGGCACAGCATCCTCTTTCAATCGTATGGTGTGCACGAATCCTCTCACACATCCTACTTTGTTTTCAAAAACGGATTCAAATTTGCCGATGACCTCAGCCAAGCCTTCATGCAAGTCATCAGGCTGCATGTAGTTGACCCAATCATCCCTCAGAACTATGGGATCGTCCGCCCCCGGGACCAGCATCACCCCCAGCTTCGCCAGGTCCTTCCACCCCACCAGGCTCCTTCCTTTTTCAGCCACATAGATCTTCGTTCTCACTGTTCGCCCCCTGAAGGTGAGGGAGTCCCAGAAGTACCCCATCATCACTATGTCTTGCTCCCCAAAGGCCTTCGGATTCACATCCGTCTCATGCAATCGCACACCCTGCCATTTCAAATCATATGTCGTATCCGATATCAGGGTAATAGGGGAACCAGAATCTGCCGTAAATGGCAATTCAACTGCACCGATCAGGACGGAGCCAATAGGCCCCCTCACTCTACTATCCTCAGCATCAATGGACAGTACAATGTCCGCATCCGCATCCACATCACTGTCGCTCACCGAGCTCACTTTCATGCCCCCCTGAGGTTTCCTGGCTTTGCACACTGCCGCGAAGTGGCCCACCTTCTTGCACTTAGAGCAGCTTTTGGACAAGGCCGGGCAGGTCCTGCTATCCGCCAAGTGGTCCCTCGACCCGCATCTAAAACAAGCGAGCGGCCTCCTGCCCCCCCCCTCTCACTCGCCGCCCTGTCTGGAGTCTTGGATGCACTTTTATGTCTGTCCTGCACATAGAACACATTAGAAGCCTGACTCGTGCTCGCAAGTTCCTTCGTGGATACCATGGAGCGTTCAACGGCCTTCGCAATGGCCACCACATCTTTCAGCGAAGGGTTCCTGCAAGAAAGCAACCGTTCCTGCACCTTCTTAGAATGGCAGTAGAACACCACCTGGTCCCTGATGTAGGTATCAGTCATCTCTGCAAATTCACAGTCTTGGGCCAAATTGCGCAGACAGGCAATATATTCCTCGATAGTCTCTCCCTCCTCTTGCTTCCGCAATGCAAATTTATGGCGCCCTACCATGATGTTACCCTCCTCAGAATATTGCAGTTCAAGCCGCTTAACCGCCTCCTGGTACTCATTCAGGGGGGCGAGGGCCCCCGGAGGGTCCACATAAACCGGTAAACTGTCGAAAACCTCTTGACCAGCTTTCCCCAACAGTCCGAATAGAATTGACTTCTTCCGCTTGGGGCTATACCCCTCACCATCAATGGAGACGATATAATTCTCAAATGCGCGCAGCCACCCCTTCCATTTCATGCATGGCTTACCAGGGGAGTCCAGGAAGAGGGGCGGCACACAAATATTGATCGGTTGCGCCATGGCTGGAGAGCAGGCACACGTGGAACAGGAGCGCAGTACACAGACAGTTCCCAGGCAGCGCAGAAGAACACCACAGGGCGCAGGAAGGCAGGGGACCAGGAGCACACCGGCTGCACCACCAGCGGAACACGCAGGGACTGGCAGGGGCCTGGCGCTTCAGCATACAGCCCGAGCCACAGGCGACAAGAAGCACTAAGGAACAGCAGGAATGGCGCTCCCACCACAGCAGCTCACCAAAGGCAGCTCACGGGGTCGTCAGGGCGCGATAGCACATCACCAGCAGCAGACAGCAGCATATGGCACATCAGGGTTCATTGGCAGAGAGCCACGCGTCCAGCAGGCAGGAGTGGAGACAAGGAGTCATCCGCGATGGAGTCCACCGCGCAGGAGCAAGCGAGGAGACATCGGCGCGCCGAAGCAGCAACACTGGAACAGCAGGCACGTCGGAATTCACTCGTGGGCCGCAACAAAAGCTTTAACCCTCGTCGCCATTTGTAGTGGCATGAATGAGGGAGGCGAGACAGGTTACTTGCATGAACTGAGCCTTTTATTAACAGTGGTAAATACTGCGGCCCACGAGGAGCAGCGGGTGAGACAACCGCCAGCCAGCGTCCTCGCGCTCTTTCTGTCCTCCTCCCGCCGCCCCCTGATGTCACAGCCATCCTCGACATCGGATTGGCCAGTGACGTCAGGAGGCAACATACAAGGGAAAGAGGACTGTCCTCCACGTCGCAAGACTAGTACGTTACCTCACGTACGACAACTCCTTGGAGGAAGGGTGTGTGTTGTTTATATGCGCCGCAGCGGCCACGAGGTTAATGTGTAGCCCTCGGGCTTCCTGCCACGTAAATTCAAGGAAAACGCGATTTGAAGAAATCTGCATGTGTTCCCCTCACGGTGAATCAACACAAGTTACAGTTGATTTGATGCTGCACGTGTAGGGTGGGAGCAAGCGCAGCCCTGGTGACCCCCCCATGCAGTTTTAATGCCCCCCCCTGCCCCCCCCCCCTCTGCTGCGGGTAACTGGGTATTGGGAACCCGGTGACAAGGCCTCGCTGTGCAGGGGAGGGACAATAATGCTGATAGCGCTAATCAAACAAGCTGCTGACCCCCCCCCCCCCCCACCCACCCCTTAAAAAAGAAACCAACCCGTTTAGCAGTGCGAAAGCTGGGCCAGCGACATGATTTAATTTCGATTGGGGTTGTTGTGCTATCAACAGTAAATGGTACGCCGTGTTTTTAAGGAGTTAATTTCTGCCGTGAGTCAATTTTCTTGAGTGCCGAGTCTGGGTTGAAAAGCACAGACCTTTTGCAGGATGGCGATTGACAGTAAAACACATTCTCCACCTGTCGAGATTAATTTTCATATGATTTTTGCAGCTATAACCTAAGGTGCTAGTTCTCATTTCGTCAGCATATATGTCGGTGTTTAACTTAAATGCACACTGTGACTTTAGACGGGGTGCGCTCGTGGGGGTGTTTCTACCCTTTTCATTTGCCAGTATGCAACGAAGGCACACGTTTTGCATACTCTGTGCCCCAGTGTGAGGCAAGGGCATGACTCTTAATGTGTAAGGTATTAATGCACTGCAGCTGCTAGCTTCATAACCGGAAGCTTTGGCGATCCCCTTGGTGGCCAGCCCTCTTGGAATGGCTCTCTTCTGCTCCGTTCTGTCCACTGCAACGGATCTAACGTCGTTCGGATTCCCTGGAGCGCCTGGGCGTGAAAGTGCAGGCCGCTATGCGGTGCACAACCAGCCAGCCCCTTCTGCATGCATGTGTGGCCATGCGTTACTACAAACTAACCATCCGACAAATAATTGCGTGTATTTTCGTGAGATTAGTTTTTTTTTAACTCTAGAATTTTCACTGCTAATAAAAACAAGCATTGAAAATGCAATAGGTCTCGCCTTTGATTAAGCTAAAGCCATTTGCTTATGGTATTATATAGCAAAGCAAATAGCTTTAACTTAATAAAAGGCGAGACCTATTGCATTTTTATTGCTTGTTACTGATTGCAGCCTGGAATATCGAGTAGGTGATATTGTGATTTCTTACTATCATAAAAACCTAAAATATAGAGGAACAACCTTTCGAAAGGTAAGTGCATACAGGGAAGCATATATTTACTACCCTTAAGTCTAAACCTATGTCCCTTGAAGATATCTATATATACTAATATATATATCATCAAGGTACATATATGTGGAGCTAGTAGGAATATTCCCTTCTAAATATTTAGGACCCACATCTTTTTTTTTACTGCTTTTCATTCCGTCGATAACAATGCTGTGGATTTCAAGTTAAATGAGGAGCAATGGGATTCTAGACACAGTTTGCGGGCTTATGTTTAAAATGAGCTCATATTTCCCCTTTCATTGTATGGCTCTCCAAGCCGAGGCCCATAACCAATGGCTTCATTGATTCACTTATCCATCTCACTGACACAGCAAGTTGTGACCAGTGAGCACTTATTTTCTAATATTGCAGGAGAGAGCAAAGTATTACAGAATGTTTTGTTCTTCCAATTAGAAAACTAAATCTATGAAGATTAATTGAAGGAAGAATGTAAAGGACTGACAAAACCACATGCAGGATACCATGCACGACTCCTTCATCAATAGTCAGCTGGGGTGAACATAAATAGCTTGTAAAGAGTTGCAGTAAATGGATTACCTAGTAAATATCATAAGAAACACATGATACTTAACGCACAATGTAAAGCACAAGTGACTCTCTTATAATTGCCTGGAGGTCTCAAACCTGTGGTGGTTGTTCCAATTAGAATGAATTCTCAAACTCATGTAACGTAACTGGTGCTATGTAAGGCGCTCTAATACCTGATTGGATTCGGGTCAAGTTCGCGCTATATAAAACTCTGCAACAAATATCATAACATTGACTAGAATACGTAGCAAACAAAAGTATTGTTTTTATAACAATATAAAGGAACAATAAACATATTAATTTTCATTCATAAAACTTTATTTCGGCTATTACGGCCATAAAAGTACAAACATATACACAACCACTTAAAATTAATATCATGAAAGAATACGATGTCATAAGAACCACTTAAAAATAGTACAAGCATAGATAGCAGTAATAATCACTCATTGGGAAGCAGGGGGGGAAAAGATAATCATCACTATGGGAAATATAATCAGTGCAAACCAATCATTAAAAATATAAATAAAACTAAAAATATTAAAAGGAAATTCACAGCTTATGTTTTTATATAAAACCTATGTCACAGTAGCAGTCAATTAAAAGCAGATCTTAATAGATCCCATATCAGTTGTTTGATAAAATACCTACGCTTACTTGCTACGTTCTTACCAAAACTAGGGTCACAATAGTTGACAAGTGGGAGCAGGTATTACTAATTCTCACATCAATTTTTCAATAGATACCTTCGCTTACACCACATTGCAAAAAGAAACTTCGAGATTGAAACAACAAAAACCGGGTTAGTATCAGATTTTAAAACCCTGTAGAATTCCTTGTAATTTCTAATACCTAGGTTCCTACACAGTTGAGTAACCCACTTTAACCTTGCCCACTTATATGCCAAGCAGAAGAACAACACATGAATTACAGTTTCCTCCTCTACTAGGCACCCCGGGCAAAGGTGGGTGGTAGCGCCTGCCCATTTGTTGGTAAGTGCATGGAGCGGCAGCGTCCCATATCTAAATTGCAAAAACAGTTTTTTTGCTGTTGGCGGTTGAATAAAATCAAACACCTGCTCCAATTTATATTGCTGTTTTATGTCCAGGAACCCATAGGTTAAACTAAAAGAATTAGCGGTCTGTAAAATGCGTGACAATTTATACTCCTTCAGTACACAAACCAAGGATTTTTTTGAAATAGCTGAGCATGACTCCTCCGGTGCCGACCATAGGTCCTCCCTTCCTATCGCACGGAATGAGTCTCTGATAAAGGAGAACCACGGGATACTATCCGCCCCCAGAGTGCACATTACAGCCTTTAATTCCTCTCTATAATGTCCTAGCTCTGGCATACTCCACAGCTGTCGCCAGTAAAGCAGTGGGCGTGAAGTAATTAGGTCTGCAATGGGAAGGATGCCCAAATCCATCCTTAGTGGCATTAAAGGATTATTTTTGGGCAAACGCAGGATTTGTCTCATAAAATTATTTTCTGTTATAGTGAGGGCATTAACTAAGCTATGTCCCCAAAGTTCGGCCCCATACATAGTTGCCCCCCTAGCTTGAACCTTGTAGATTTCTACAGGTGGGCTTATTACCTTTAGGGCGCATCTCTTATAAACCTTTAAAATCCCCCCGACTGCCTGAGTTAGCTTTAAATTAGCTTTATTGATTTGGGGTCCCCACCCCATTTTGTCATTTAGTGTGAGGCCCAAATAATCGAAGATAGGAACCCTTTCTAATGGTCCATCATCCATTCTTGGGTGCAGACAGTTTATGGAGTCCGCGTGGAAGACCATATATTTTGTTTTCTTGATATTTACTACCAAAATCCTCCTTTTACAAAACCGGCTAAATTCCTCTAATACACGCTGCATCCCCCCCCATTGGTGATTTCGAGAGGAGCAGGGTGTCGTCCGCAAACATTAGGGCAGGGAATTTGCGGTTGGCTAGTTTTGGGGCGTCAATGTCCTTAACGGCAAGACGGTCTCCTATTCGCCCGTTGAGAAAGAGTGAGAAAAGGGTTGGTGCAAGCACACAACCCTTCCTCACCCCCTTTCCCACAGGGAAGGGAGCCGTTAATTTCCCATTCTTGCCGAACCTTACCCTAGCAAATGTTCCCTCGTGGAGGCGTTTTAACTGGTGGCAGAGGTATGGTGGTACTCCCATATCCAGAAAGATTCCCCACAGCTGGTCACGATCCACCATGTCAAACGCTGATTTGAGATCCACGAATGTAAAGGTAGAGACTACCACCCTCCAAAACTATATGCTTCCAATAGATCAATTGAAGCCTAAACAACTGATCTATAGTAGATGTTTTACATCTGAAGCCTGCCTGTAAAGGAGTTAAAATATTAAGGTCTTCCATCCATTCCTGGAGTCTTCCCAGTAAGACTAGCAAAAATCTTTTGAGTTACATCGATAAGGCTAATTGGCCTGTAATTTGCCGGTTCTATGGGAGACCCTTTTTTATAAATGGGAATGATCTCTGCCCCGGCCCATGTAGGGGGGGGGGGGGGGGGTGACATGCCATAAAGAATGGCATTAAATAATGTCTGGAGGTATGGGGCCTGTAATGAGTTTGCCCTGTTTTATTCTGCTTTATTGACAGAATTCAATAAAGTTTTGGTGAACCAAAATTAAGCAGTGTGGAAAAATAAAGCAAACACAAATGTCCTTTTCTTTGAGGTCCGGTCGTCTCTGTCTTCGCTTGTGGGTCCTGGAGTGTTTTTACCGTGGTATTGCAGCTCCGGGACAAGACATATAAAGGAAAGAAAGGAACAGAAACAAAAGGGGCTTTTAGTCATTTGTCTATTTGTAGACAAATAGGGGGGTTAGGGATGTGCGCACCGCCACCAGTGTCCCTAGCTGTGCAGTGCCTAGGGCGAGGGTCCTTTATTTTGCTCCGTCTGCTGTGGCCCTCCGTCCCGCCCACCACCTCTTAAATGAAAAGGAGGGAGTAAAGGCCACTTGCCTGCCTCCACGACCCTCCAGGGCCGTGGTATGGGGAGAACCCGCCTCCTTCTCCTCGGTTGGAGAACCGGTCTCTTTCACCTTAAAGAGGAGGTCGTCCTCTGTCTCCGTGGTTCTTCTCTCTGGGTTGCCTCCCTCCAGCGCTTCCCGCAGGGCGTCCTCCCTCGTGGATGGTGTGTCCGTCGCTGCCTTCTCTCACTCTGGGCTCCGCGCCTTCTCCCTGCATAGCCGGCTTTATGGAGATAGCCGGCTCTTTTCTTCTTCCGGTCCCGCGATTCCGGCGGCAGTCGCTGCGTCAGCTAGACCGCCACGGCTTCTTCCTGTTGTGGCCGACTCTGCGGCCATGTTGGGGCTATTGGCGACGGCCGAAACGGCGGACGTATCACAGGGCCCAAACAGTCTATTCATTTCTATACAGGTCCCCGGGGATTCTATCCAGCCCAGGAGCTTTGTTTGGCAGTATTTTGGCTAAGGCAGATAATACCTCAGCCAAGGTACATGGAGGTATATCCCCAAGGGAATCAAAGGTATGACAACAAACCGATATCCCACTCTCACTAGGTCCATTGACTATAAATCTTTAAAATAAAGACGCCATGCTTCCTCAGCAATATTAGGCTCGAGGGTAAACCTACCCTCTATTTTTCCGGTGTGGACTAAATTCCAGAAAGCTCTTGTGTCTTTAACATCCATGGCATTCTTAATGGCCTGCCATCTTTCCATTTCCCATTTAGATTTCGCAGCTAGAAGAGTTTTTTTTTAAAAGACCCTTGCTTCCCTTATTTGCATGCTGCCCCCCCCCACCCCCCTCAAGCTTGACAACAGGGCTCTCTTCGCATCCCTGCATGACCTATTGTACCAGGGATTTTTATCCCTGCGATGGTTACTCTTGTTGGACTTACTGCTATAAAAAAAATCTGCCAGGCATGCAACCATGTCAAGATGGATTTTACCTAAATCTTCATCGGATTCTAAATTAGCACTGTTTTCAGAGACAAGACTTGCTTTTTCTAACAAGGGAATAATGCTAGTATACATATCCGCCATTACTTCTGGAGCTTGGATTATTGAGGCCCAGCGTATTCTTCTCCCTCCTTCAACCACTATCAAATGATCTAGTAGTGGATTTCCCAGGTCTTGCCCTACTTCCACTACATGGCTATCTAGGGTTACGACCAATGGATTGTGGTCGCTTTCATCACGGGGAGGACAGAAAACTTCGCAACCTTATGCCAAATTTCAACATTTATTAAAATATAATCAATTACTGTCCAGTTCCATCAAAGGTGGGATGCCCAGGATTATCGTCAGGGAACCGACCATTGCATGCCCTCAGTGAATAGGTGAGGGTAAGAGAGGTTAATTGCAAGACTCGTGGGGTCCACCCCCTTATCGAATACGCATTAGACGCAGGAATGGACCATGATGAATCCTCATCACTGGTAATAGGTGTTGACAACCCACTAAGGGGTTCAAAGTGACAATTAAAATCCCCAATTAAGAAATACGCTTCCCCAGACAGTGAATTAAGAAGAACAGCCAAACAATCTAGCGTCGGCGAAGTTTGCCCATACTTAACTGGGCGAGAGTAGACATTGATAATGGCCAGCTTTGGAAGTTTTCTATGGGTGAGAAGGATACATAAAATATCAGGTGAATGAGTTTTTATTCTCTTCACCGTGCAACCCAAGTGGGTACCTACCCAAATACACAACCCCCCGACGGTCTACCCCTTGGGCCCTTCACTGCCACTTCACAATATGCTACAAAACCTACTCTATATAATGGTCTTACTGCCCAAGTTTCTTGGAATAAGCAAATCTCATGGGAGTCTATGAAATCGCCCCAGTCGGGGAGATCCAATCTGGACATTAGGCCCGCAATATTCCACGACAGGATCCTGGGGCCATGTGATCTTGCTTCCAACTCACTCTCATAGGTCAACTCATAAGATCCCCTATTTATGACTTCTAGGGGCTCGCAATTGTTATCAGCAATCCCTAATGTTTCGGAGTTTAGTGCCACCTCACTGGCTGTAACAATACTATTCGTAGGTGCATCTAAGGGTTTCCCCACTGTCGCTGACTTTAGTGGTTTTGCTTATCTCCTCATTCACCTTCTCAAGGCTTAGGACGGCCTGTTGGTTTATTACCTCAGCCCCCATACCCAAAGGACTATTACACAGCTGTTTGTCCGTAATAAGTGGGCAAAAATCAGTGGGGGTCAATCAATCCACCTGGTCTAAGACACTAAATCTATTGCTGAGGGGGATACTGGATACAAAACAAATACCATCATTCACTCCTCTATTGGAGGCATTATCTAGCTGAGCTCTCCCTTCCCTATTCTTGCCTGGATATCCAAATGTCTCCATGGTAGTTTGGGGAGGATAAAAGTAACTTAAGTCAAAAGACCGAATACCAGTTTTTGTCCTTTGGTGAGACCACTCACATATATGATGGACCAACCGTCTGTCTCTAAAATTGATAACAATACAATCGCCCGCTAAGTCTTTCACTCTTCGACCCACCCAGCTTACTCTACGGGCAAACAAGATTTGACTTTGCACATTCGGCGGGAGAGGTCTGTTGTTATTCAGCCAATGAATAGATTTATTTTTTAGTTCATTGTAAGATTCTACACTATCTTTGTCTAGTTCAGGAACCCCGGTCAGTACGATGACATATGGTGAGGAATCGTGGGGTAAATCAATCAATGGCAAAATATGCTTAGACACACATGGATTAGATCTTACCTTTGGTCCTCCAAGCGTTTTTTGTGCCAAACCCCCTCCCTAAAATTGCCGTACTGCTTTCACCACGGGGACAAACTGTACTTCGTTGGGCCACTACTCCACTATAGGAGGTAGATCCGGCTACATCACTCCCACTAGGTGAAACATCCGCTGCGTTAGATGTAATTGAGGTAGGCAATGGGTGTTTAGAGACTACAGAATCCCAAGTGATATTCGTCATCACTTCGTTAGCCTGGGCACTCCTCCCCAGACTACTCTTGATACAATCAAAATTAGATAATGTTGACTGTTCAAATTTTAACAATTTATCCTCAATTGATAACTACTTATCAAAGAAAGGCTGCATGGATGAGGTTATGAGGGCTCCTACTTTTAACCAAAATCCATCTTCAAATGAGGGCAAGGAAGAGTCAACAGAACCCATAGATGAAGTGTTAAGTCCGAGAGAAGTTGCCTGGAGCGCTTCAGAACATATAGGGACTGTGGTCGCCTGGTCGCTGTACTTATTATTATTTTTAGGCGCCTTTGAACTTTTTCCTCTCTGTACGCCCCCTCCTCGTTTCTTCTTAGAGGCCGCACCCGGTGTGAGGTCCGTTGGTTGGGGCAAAATTTTAGGTGCGAGCCTTGTGGTTGCATGGGTAGCTGTGCCACTATCAGTGCATGACGGGGATGTATACGTAAGTAAAACAAAAGAGCAAAGCTCCCGAACCGTAGGTGTATTCACTGGTTCCCAAAGCATTGGGCTACTACTTTGCCCCAAATCCCCAAAGTCGGTTTCTATGGGTGTGGGCTGCTCCGGAGAATGTGCCATCCTCAGTGAAATGGGGAACCGGGTTCTAGTTTCGATGCCTGCTCCACAGTCTGTGATTCGGGGCAAATCACTTAATATTCCTGTGTCTACAAAGATAAATGAATGTGACCTTGTGCAGTGTAACTGGTACTCACAAAGTGCTCCAATACCATTGGATGAAATTTATGCTACAAAAAACAAGCATTGGCAAATCAAATAGGTTTTGCAACTGCAAAATCCGTTGGTTTTGTCAATGTTTTTAAGACATGTTGCACAGCAACGCTAGATGCTATGCAGCGTGCCTTAAAGATAAAAAAGCACTTCGACACTATCAACGCTGTCCGCATCATTGCTCTTTTTTAAAAGAAACTTCAAGCCAGGTTGTACAGCGGTTAACGCTGCTGTGCAACATATCTAAAATAGAATTTGACAAAATCAATAGATTAGGCAGAGGAGAAACCTTTCGGCTTTGCTAGTGCTTGTTACATAGTGGACATGCTCCCAAGAGAATGTCAAAATATCAGTAAGGTGTTGAGGGACTTGCTCCTCTTTTCTATTCCATGGGGCATCTGAAAATCCCAGGGTCACTTCTCTTGCTGGATGTCTTTTTTGGAAGTTCAGAGTGGGAGATATCTGGGACAAACTAATGAGAATAATACATTTTATAGTTCAGGTCCACATATATGGTGCAAACAGTGAACAGAACTAACTTCTATTTTTAGAAGTCTGCAATTGAAGTAGAGCAGATTTTTGGTGGATCGCAAAAATCCAAGCATTAAATCAAGATGCCTTTAAATTCTGTGTTTATCTCGTCACATTTGCAGTGGTTTAAAATCAACTCCTAGGTTAAATGTCCGGTTATGTCTTCTGACAAGCTGTTGATTATATTCTTTTAACACAGGATTGGTGTTTACTTTTCTTTCCCTGACTGAAAAGTGAGGAGCTTTTAAAGTGAATTATATAACAGTTTTATTTTTTTTACAACACACAATAAAATGTAAATACCTGTAAATAAACTGTATGCATTCAGCAGTTAGGAAAGCAAAAGTGAAGTACATTTTTTTGTAATTCTAAAGTGTGCCTGAAACAGAAATGTTAATAGGATCACACCAAACACAGCCAGTTTAGTTGGTGATGCACACATGATAAATATTCGCAGAAACCTCTTTTCCACGCATTATCATTTGTGTACAGTATAGTTTTATCAGTAATACTGTGTGACTGCAAAGTTAGTGGCCATTAAATGCAAAATTTGTTATATGTAAATGACAGTGTGCTACTAAATGCTACTTTAGTTACATAAAAAAAATTACCCATCATGTCCTTTAAAGGTAGGTGCGTCGTGAACTTTGTTATTCTAAAAATGGGTTGTGGTTCTAAAGTTTTTGGGAACCGCTGAAGTAGAGGATTGTGAGAGCCTGATTGTAGGCATATGATCTGAAGAGAGGGTGCCTAAAACTCATATTGGCAATGGCAGCAGAACACCTCAGAGGTGTTTGCAGGACACTGTTGCCTGCAACCATTAGTGCTTAATATTCACAATTGAGCTTTGGGACTTTATTAAATGTTAATGGCCAGGTTCTGAACATGACTAAAGTTGCTGATATTGCTATGCTTTTCCATGTCATTGGTGTAGGTCCAGACAAGGAACACGATGGACTGGTACCTTGATTTTACTTAAGAGTTTAACGGTGCAGATTGTTGATGCTTCATAGTTTATTTTTTATTCAGCGGAAATTTTGAGTTTAGTGATTAAATAGTGCGGCACGTTGAGCCATAATGCTTTGGATATTGTCCTTTGAGATTCCTAGAGCCCGTGACACACTAACACCATATAAACATCTACATCATCCCATGCTCCTAGAAGTACCTTCTGAATATCCCCTCCCGAAGGATTGTAGTGATAGCAGGGCAATTTCTGTGCAGGTGTCTGTACTCTAGGATTCCGTGCGTAGGTACTTGCTAGCAGAGATCATCTCCTTTCTCGTTGCATCCATATCTAAAAACGCTATTTCCAAATAAAACCATCCCGTTCTAAAATACTTTTGTACTCTTCCGAGGAAGTCCGGTTATGTATCCTGTTTGAATTTGTTCATTCTTCTTCAGGATTTGGAGAAATCATAACCGATCAGTATTTGGATCCAGCAATCAAGAAAAATGCTGGATGAATTCAAAGGTTAGGGCCTGTAAACTGACTTTCACTTTTTAGGTCTCGCTGAGTCAGCGTGCATGCGCTGCACGGAGAGACATTTTGTATGAGTTTTCAAAGTGCTGCTGGCTGGCCTAGCACTTGCGTGCATGTGAGCATGCACGCGCGCAGCCGCCATGCGCTAGGCCAGCCAGCAGCACTCAGGAACGCCTTTCTGCCTTACATACTGTTTCATCTTCACACCCAGACCGAGCCACAGGAGTGCTCACGCGACGTCTATTACAATTGATTATTTCAGCTTGGGCCGAGACGTCGAATGTGTTCATATCGACTGTTGATCTTCCTGTGGCAGCTTGTACTGACACTGCCCCCTCAGGTCGCAGCCACCAACTACTTCTGCTGACACTACCTACTTATCCTCTTGCGGCAACTTGTACTGACCCTCCCCCCACAGGTTGCATCCACCACATACATGCACAGTGTCTACTTGTGCTGACACTGCCTCCCACCAGACATGCCTTCAAGGACACGGACTCATCTGCCTCTCTTCTAGCCACTATAGACCCTTGCCCACAGTTCATGTGGTTTCCTCCGTTCGCTGCACGTTCTCGCATACGTCCATGACGTTGTCCCGTGCTTCCAAGCATATATCTTTAGATTTTTCAACCGGCATCACTTCACTTTCGAACGATCCGACGGCAACATCCAGGTCTTCAGGTACGAGTCTCTCATGCGCCTTTCACTATGCTATGCACCTGACTCCTTATTTTCCCACTTTCTTTGGACCCCAGCTAGGACTCTGCTCGGCATCATGCCATTTGTTTACTCTTACTCTCATTTACCTTGGCTAACACTCTGCACAGGCTTCATGCCGTTCTCATTACGGATGTATGTATTACCATCCTATTTTCCCGCATTTACTGTATTAGCGTTTGCCTTTAATATGCGCCCATTTTTTTCCCGTATTTATTCTCTTGCTTGCCCCACAGACTCAACAACCCTAAATCCATGCGTTCGCATAGGAGACAGTCCTCACGAAACACAGGTAGCGGATTCTGCCACACTTTCCTCTTTATTTTTTATTTTTTTTCAGGCCAGTTATCTTCTCGCCTTTCTGACAGTCCATGCACACGCTGCTTTCGTGCTAAGCCGTGTCCCTTTGGGCGTGTCATATGTAATATTACCACGTGCTCTCCCTTTCTCCCCCTTTTTAGGTCTCGCTGAGTCAGCGCGCGTGCGCTGCTCGGAGAGACATTTTGTATGTGAGTTTTCAAAGTGCTGCTGGCTTGCCTAGCGCTTGCGTGCACGTGAGCGTGCACGCGCGCAGCCGCCATGCGCAGCTGCCATGTATCTTTCCTCCGCCCGAGGCGCCATCTGGAGTGCAATCACTTTCACTTCTGCACTTTCACTTTCGCATGCGCGCACACAACTCCCGGTCGCGGCTGCACGTCTTGCTTGTTGCGCGGCCAATGATTTTTTAAGTCTCGCCTGGCGAACGCAGCGCAAAGCGTTGCTGTCGCCAGCGAGATCTATTGTTGCTGACTTGCCTCGGAAGTGGGACAGGAGATGGGCACGCGCAGGCTTTTGGCGGATTGGAGCCTGTTTACGCGCTTACAGCCAGACGGCGTGCACATCTCCTGTCCCCCTTCCCTCGCAAGCCAGCATGCAGTTTCACTTTCGTTTTTTTTTTAAACTCTCCCTTTCGTTGGAGCGGCCCGCAACGGCGGGTCCGCAAAGGAAACAAACATTGCCACTGTGCCTTCATCGGTGCAACCACTGGACAAATGGAGATTCCCCCACTCACCCGGTCTGCGGGGGGAATCCTCCTGAACGGCGGCTGGCTGCGGCGCTTACGGAGCACTCCAGCTCCACTACTGCCAGCACGACGCGGGGCTCTCTCCTTAGGCATGGGAGCCCCGCACAGCTATCTGCCGCTCTTCACCCGGGCCCCCTCTGGGACGTCATCTCCCGCACTTCCTCTCTGGCGCCGGGGCTCCCTCTTCACCATGGGAGCCCTGGAAGGGGACAGGCGCTGTCTGCACCGACTGCACGCGCCGCCACTGGGCATGCGAAAGTGACAGGTACCGCGCATGTGCGGGCAGCCCTTGCCCTCCCAGGTCTCCTCCCCGGCCCGGATGTGGAGCTGCTTTCTGTTTTGCTTGCCATAACGTATGTCTCTGACTTTCCACTGAGATTACAGCGTGTTATGTTGTATCTCGCTCCAAATCACTACTATCTCCCGCAGTACGTCTTGTTCTAACAGTACACACACATGCTGGTCTTGCATGAAAGATATCTCCACCGTGATGGTGAAGCCTAGTGGGTTGCTATGGTAACCTAGCGGTAGTAATGCAAACCAGAGCCGGGAACCTTGTGAGTCCGGGAAGTTCTCCGCTGTGTCTGCCTCAGCCTCTGTCCGGGCAGAGCCCGCGCTGCAGACCCTACCTCATGCTGGCTTTCCAAGAAGTAGCTAACATGCAAGGCCTGCAGGGCCGAGCGTGGCTGATTATCAGCTGTTTACGAGCCTCCCATGGCCCCAGTCTGGGAGGGTTATAGCGTTGTCCCGCTGAGAGGACGTCGCCTGAAGGCCCATTGGGGACTGGAGTTCCTCAGGACTGTTGTTGTTGCATCACTCAAGGTTTATTCGGAGAGTCTCTGTGTGTAGACATTAGTATTCAGGGGACTCTCTTTGTATTATACCAACTCAATGGACTCAAGCAGGCCTGCGAGGATAACTCACGGTCAACGTCAAATCCCTAAACAGGTCAGTGGCGCCTCTAAAAGTCCTACTCAAAGCAGATCTGACATGTCATTAAAAGTTCCCTAAACACTATCATTTCAAGAGAAGGGGAAACGTCAGTGGCATTCACACAAATACACCCTTAACAAGCTTTTCTCAACTACCTGACACACACACACACTCACTCACTCACTCTCTCTTACTTATTGGGTCTCACTGGTGATTCCAGGACTCGGTGACACCAGTGAATGATTCAGAACGATGTTAGCCTAAAGTGTCTACAGTTCAAGAACACATTGAGGTCTCTGAGGTAAAAAGTGTAACGGGAATTTTTTTTACTCTTGCATTATAGGAGACCATCTACCTTTTTTTTTGCGTTTCCACCTGATTCGCTAAAGAGAATAATAGCTGTATCAAAGACTGAGGCACTTATGTAAAAGATAATTGTTACGCAATGACCTGGTGATCCTGCTCCCGATCTTTGGTTAAGGAAACTGCCTTTCAATTGGCCCCTGCTCAGTTTGTAACTAGTCACCTACTCTTTTTTGAAAGAGACTGTTCCAAACAGCCTAAAAAGAGCTCGGGTGACTCCTTTGCTAAACATTCTTTGGGAAAGCCAATAGGTCTGACCTTGACAAGCTGGTGGGTGGTTACATATTTTTTAATCAGTTTTATTTTAATTCGGCAAAATGTCTTCTACGTGTGATGGTCATACACTTACCGTAAAAAAAAAAACATACATTTTAAGGAAAGTAATATTTGTATTTAACTTTACAGCATAACTAAGAAGCATTTGCAATGCAATAGGTCTCGCATTTGCGAGAGTTTAAGGTTTTGTAAATGGCAGTTCCTTTCTTTACTGTTTTAAAAACCAACACGTAAATAAAAGGCATTGTCATTTACAATGCCAACAGCTCAAACTCTCACAAATGCGAGACCTATCGCATTGCAAATGCTTTTTTTTTTTACCGTCCTGCTCTCCGCCCTCATCCGCCCCTGTTCACCACCCCCATCCGATTAACAAACCAATAACTCGCCCACAGGCATACTTTACTATGGCGCTGCTTGTGAGATACCTCACCTATTTTTAAGAATACGAGTCCTATTTTTAGGTCTCGCCTGGCGTAGGCTGCGCAGACATGCACAGTCTCGCTGGCGAGATTTAATGATTTAGAGTAACTTCTGTAAAGGGCTTTAAGCCCCGCCCCTCTTTTCCATTGGCTGGCGTCACCGTTTATGCTAAACGGTGGCCAGCCATTGGAAAAGAGCTTCCAGTGACGTACACTTTTCTCTTTTAGAGCCGTACCAGTTGGACTGGCTCGCTTGCCTTACGTTTGTGGTAAAAGATGTATTCTCTTTATGGGGCGAAACAGATGGCCCCATAAAGAAGATAATAAACCTTTTACGCCAGCAGGCCGAGGCCGTCCAAGTGGGACGGCTGGTATAGTAGGACCACAGCTGGGTCAGTGACGTGGCTGTAAATCAGATTCTCGCTGCTGCCCTTGCCGCACATACCGCTCTCAACGAAGCCCTGACAACGCCCGCACACACTTCGTCTACTCATCAGAACCCAACACCGCCTGCATCTGTCACCGCACCAGCGTCCGTATCTCCCAACACCAATCTCTGAGCCCAGCCCACTCTCTGGTACCCGGGGTTTGGGATCAGCTCAAGATAGCAAGAAAGGAAAACGCACGCACGCTGAGGCTAGGGACGCTGGGAAGTGTAGTCTTTGATATTTGATATGTTGTGGAAAGCGGAGGATGGAGGGTAAAGAGTCATCACTTCCACATCCAGAAGAATCGAGGCGACCATTTTTAAATGGAGACTTTGCCTTTCGTTACCATGGATGCCACACCGGCTCATTCATGTCATCTTTTGAGAAATATAGCACGTTTATATTTTATGATGTAAATACTACAAGGTACAATACTTCGCAAATAAACAATAGTCTAAATATAATATTCATAGGTAAGCACAATTTTAATAGAAATGCACGTGTGCCTGCTTTTAATGCTCACAAAGGCGTTCCTGCCTGGTTTGTTACTCTCGTTAAACTGCTTGCTATACAGTATCGCATCGTCGTAAAATGGCGGACCGTTTGTCATTTACATGTGCCTTCTGCGTAGGTTTTTTTTTGTAATCATGTGACGTAGGAGAGCGACGCATGCGAACATCCCGTAATTACTCCAGTAGTGAGATTTTATTTCTGCCTATGAGCCCGTGATATTATCTTTACTAGAGTGTAGGCGGTGTGTTTAAATTGCATTTACAGCATTTGCTACCCCGGACGATTGTTGATTTTACCGTAGATGGTTATTTATATATGAGATTTTATATAGCTCGTACATTACCAGAGGTGTCAGAGGGCTTTACAGTAAAAGTGAAGAATGTTACATGATAAGGTTTAGAGTAACAAGGCATTGGGGGACCAAGCTAATGGCTACTACGGTCACTAACGGGGTGGGATTAAATTAAACCACTTGCTTTGCTATACAATACCATTAGCAAAGCAAATGGCTTTAACTTAATCAAAGGCGTGACCATTGCATTTTCAATGCTTGTTTTAATTTTGTTAATTCCGTATATAGCGCACGCCCGTATTCAGCACGCTTCCTTTGTTTTGAGATTGGAGATTACACTGATTCTTCCACTGAGGATAAGGTTGATTTCTACATGCATTGTTTTTTTCTGTGGACTTGGCATTTTGCCATTATAGCATAGATATTTATCGATAAGCGGTCCACTGCGTGTTGCCACCGATGGCTGCCTTACGTGCACTATTCTATTTGAGCAATCCACCTTGATCAACTAACTGTACAGATCGTAACTACACAACTGTGTTGTCTCTCATGTAGATGGACTTGGGCAACAGTATGGTTTCTCAAATGTATTTTCTATTCTCGCCCTTTGCATACTATATTGCTTTTACTTTTTGCCTTTTCATCTTGAGTGCATTTTATGTCCTCGCCTTTTGCATATTATGCCGCTTTCATTTTTTGTGTTTGATTAGTGTAGTGACTATCCTAATGAATGTTCATTTTGCATGGAGGCTAGCTACTTGGCCTCAGTGAGGCTCGCATAGATTACCTGCACCGTGGTGAGTGCGGCTGGGCGCATCCCATAATGCTGACCTTATGTGGTGTGTTGACCCATATCAACAACTCACGAGAGCAAGAGTGGTTGAACAAACGGTCCATTGATTGTTTTGCTGACTTCCTCCTTCCAGCATGCCCAAACCTCATCACTGCACCATGCCTGGATTTTACTCTAAGAAAACATGTGAAGAAAAGCGGCGAATTTATTTATTTAATACTTCTTTGGGAATGTCATTAGCTGTTTTCTTGTGCTGTTCCAAGCAAGCACTTCTGTGTGCTGTATGGAGTGAATAGTAAACTCTGCATCACCCTCTTAAGGTTGGAGTTTTAAATAGATCAGATGTGTGGCCTCTTAGTTTTCTTATTATTGTAGTCTTTATGATGTTTTAGTTTAATCATTCCAAAAACATTTTCACAATCTTAAATGAAGTTTCATTGTAATATTTTAAGCAATTAATGTGTGTTTTCCATAAATTAGGCAACCAGCCCACACGTGTTTCATGAACTACCCCTCTCTCCCTCTGTAGTCTATTGGTAGTATTGTAGATTGGTCATCGCTGTTAAGTTTGGTAAGCTATTTATTTATTCTGAATATTGTTCACGCTGGTTCTCTTTCTGCAGTGCATCAAATGTTGATGCTCTCTGATTGACCAGTGTTGCCCACTACGTTGGGGTTGCTGTGGTGTGTGGCTAACTTTCTTTCATGTGCCCTGCTCTGCTTTACTTCTGCAATAGGGGAGAGGAGTTGTCCTAACTGCTAGGGCACTCGATTTCAGACCTGGGGAACTGGGTTCGAGTCTCGGTAATGACGCTGAACATCCTGTGATTCTGGGCAAATCACTTAATCTCCCCGTGCCTAACAAAACAAGCATTGGTATAGCCAATAGGTCTCGCTTTTGGGACCTTATAAGTATTTAGTTATGTAGCACAATATCCTTAGTGCAACCACACCAACTGTTGCATGGCTAAACACTTATAAGGTCCCAAAGGCAAGTCCTATTGGCTATGCCAATGCTCACACTTCCAAAAACAGACTCAAGAACTGCTGTACAAGCCTTTGTCCTCAACCACCTAGGCCATGTCTATGTCCAGCTCAATGTCATCACCAATTCCTACTTGGATCTGCTTAACATAGGCATCTTGCCAATACCAATCACAAATTTTCTCTACTTATTCTTAACTCAATTTTGCTTTTAGAGCCCCTTTTTAGGTCTCGCCTGACCCAGCGTATGCGCTGCTCTGGTGAGACACTTTTTGTGAGGGCTCAAAAAATGCTACCATGGCCAGCCTAGAGCTACAGTGCATGTGCGCGGACGCGCGCTTAGGAGCAGAGGCTGGCAAACCTCATCATGCTCATTAAGCGCCCGCGATCACTTTCGCGGCGCCCCTTTGATGTTCTCGTTCAAAGAACATCAAATATCAAAGAACATGTTGTTGTGTTAATGCTTTGCTGCGCCCGTTTGACTTACAATGTGCTTTCTCTTTCCACAAACTCGATGTTTGTGTTCCTTTATTTTGAGATGCTTTTAGTATTACTGTTTTGTGACTTAAAGAACGTTAAGGAAATGTTACTGTGTAACAGGACAACGTTCACAGTGTTTATTTCTGATTGCAGCAGCTGCTTCATGTCCGTTGCACCATTCAGGGAGTCCTTTCGTTGGCGCTTTCATGAGGACATGATGAGGAAGCTGGAAACTTTTGGCACATTCTCTTTAAAAGCCCAGCATGGTTAATCGATTAGACCTATGTAGCGCTTTAGATCTCAAAGCACTATGGTGGGTGCAGCAGTTACAACTCATGAAATATGGGGTGCAACTCACAAGGAGGGGGCAGGTTTGAGTGCACATTGACTGAAATTGAACTCTTAAGATGATGGGCTGTGTGTATCCATTATCAGCACTCAGTCTTCGCTAAGTGATCTTGTTTGTTTTGTTGTTGTGTTAATGCTTTGCTGCGCCCGTTTGACTTTATTTTGAGATGCTTTTAGTATTACTGTCGCACACACAACCACACGCACAACCACACACAACCACTCACAACCACACTCATACACACAACCACACACACACAACCACACACACAACCACACACACACAACCACACCAAGCAATGTCTGCATTGTCAGCATTCCGTCCATCATTTGTTTGTTGTAACGCTTTTCGCCCTAAGTGGGATGGGTATTCCCAGACGTGGGACCCGTGCTCACTACGCCACTGGAGTCAAGCTATCCTGGCTGATGACGGCTGATAGCCAGAAACCGGTCCTAGGATGCTTGATTCCGGTCCAGGGAAGACATGGCTTGGCAGTTCGGGCTGGACTGTTCCCATGAGGCACAGGGTCAAGACTGATTTGCATATGGCCATGTCTGAACTGGGGTGGCGTAGTGGGCAAAAGAACGATGGATTTAACCCAGATCCTTTGACTGGGGGAGAATGTCTGCATTGTCAGCATTCCGTCCATCATTTGTTTGTTGTAACGCCCCAGGTAGATCTGTGGCTCATTAGCCTCGAGATATTTGGTTTATTCGGACGCCTGATTTGGCTGCAAGAGTCGTCTGGCCATGGAGTGAGCACACACTCCTCTAAATACTAGCTTTTGCTCTCTTTACGCCTGTGAGCTGCAATAAATCTATACAGCACTGCTGAGGAGCTAGGTACTTGGATTATTGTGTGCATGATATATATTCACTGAAAAAACCATAGGTTTCACACATGTTATAGTTAGCGGAAATTTTACTGATAAAAAACCAATGAAATTCCCCCGTTATAGTTAGAGCAGGCAACTATAACTCACGCGACCGCAATCCTCTGCTGATGCTAATACTGTATTTAGACACTTATTTGCCCATGTCTTCTTCCATACATTTTTAGCTATACATATATTACAAATATTTTTTTTTCATAAAGACACATATGTCATCAGCAGAAGATTGCGGTCGCGTGAGTTATAGTTGCCTGCACTAACTATAACGGGGGAATTTCATTGGTTTTTTATCAGTAAAATTTCCGCTAACTATAACATGTGTGAAACCTATGGTTTTTTCAGTGAATTTGCAAGGTTTTTTAAATGCTAATTCCTAACTATAACGTGTGTGAAACCTATGGTTTTTTCAGTGAATTTGTACGGTTTTTTAAATGCTAAGTTACTTTACGCCATTCGTGGCGTGCGCGCCCACTTAACGCAGTTCGTTCCGTGCGCGCACAGTGAGCACGCGGTGCGCTTCGCGCACCGCGCGCCCACTTTACGCAGTTAGTGCCGTGCACGCACGGTGGGCACGCGGTGCGATGACAAAGCAAGAAAGCACGTCAACAAATCTGTTTCTGCTTTCCTCCGTGACTATGGTATGGGTGCCATTTACCACAACAACTTGCGTTATGACATGCAAGACATTTATAGAGGAGATGGTGTGCACTTCAATGATGAAGGGAACAGAGTCTTCCTCTTGAACCTTAGACTCTGCATCGGTACTTACTTGTAGGTACCACTAAAAAATCATTTCATAAACACAACGGCTCTTTTTAGAGCCCCCTAATATCTAAACACTTAAATCTGATTTTCATTTTTTTTTTTTTTTTTTTTCTACCGTACGCTTACCGTAAGCTTACCGTACGCGTACCCCGTGATTTTTTTTAAAATCAATAAATGTTTTTTTTGTACTTTTCTGTCCTTCTTTGACCCCCTTACAAATGTTAGGGGGTCTGTAACTCTCCTCATTGCCCCCTTTCCTTGTTTTCACTCTTTTTTTTCAGAGTGAAATACACAAAATGGCGGCCGCCGCTTCCTGGTTTCGGCCGATTCGAATGTTTACTAAGATCTAAGAGCCAATCAGAATCACGCTCGCGCACGCCACCGTACGCTTACCGTAAGCGTACGGTAAGCGTACCGTAAGCGGGCTCAGATATATATATTGATTTAAAGGCTATTTTCTCAGAATCTACTGAACAGATTTACACCAAACCTACAAAAGGCACTTCCTTGACCTAGGGACTACCTCTCTGCCAAATTTTGAGTAATTCTGTTCAGCCGTTCGGGCTGTAGCTCGTTCTAAAGGTCCTATGGAAAAATGCATGGGAAAAACGCGTTTTGGGACCCCCCTTTTATCTCAGCCCCCGCTTGACGGATCCCCCCGAGACTTTCAGGGTAGGAGCGGAGCGTAGCGCCCCACCTATTTTGAGAAATTCGCTAGGATTCATCGACCGGCGCCAAAGTTATTCAAAATAGAATGTTGAGGTTTTCCTATGGAAACGTGGTCCTAACTATAACTACCTACTGGCGACCGCCAGTAGGTAATAGATATATAGATATATATAGATATATAGATAGATAGATATATTTATTACCTACTGGCGGTCGCCAGTAGGTAGTTATAGTTAGGACCGTGTTTCCATAGGAAATCCGCAACATTCTATTTTGAATAAAGCCAATGCAGACATTCTCCCCCAGTCAAGAGATCTGGGTTAAATCCATCGTTCTTTTGCCCACTACACCACCCCAGTTCAGACATGGCCATATGCAAATCAGTCTTGACCCTGTGCCTCATGGGAACAGTCCAGCCCGAACTGCCAAGCCATGTCTTCCCTGGACCAGAATCAAGCATCCTAGGACCGGTTTCTGGCTATCAGCCGTCATCAGCCAGGATAGCTTGACTCCAGTGGCGTAGTGAGCACGGGTCCCACGTCTGGGAATACCCATCCCACTTAGGGCGAAAAGCGTTACAACAAACAAATGATGGACGGAATGCTGACAATGCAGACATTCTCCCCCAGTCAAGAGATCTGGGTTAAATCCATCGTTCTTTTGCCCACTACACCACCCCAGTTCAGACATGGCCATATGCAAATCAGTCTTGACCCTGTGCCTCATGGGAACAGTCCAGCCCGAACTGCCAAGCCATGTCCTCCCTGGACCAGAATCAAGCATCCTAGGACCGGTTTCTGGCTATCAGCCGTCATCAGCCAGGATAGCTTGACTCCAGTGGCGTAGTGAGCACGGGTCCCACGTCTGGGAATACCCATCCCACTTAGGGCGAAAAGCGTTACAACAAACAAATGATGGACGGAATGCTGACAATGCAGACATTCTCCCCCAGTCAAGAGATCTAGCCAATAGGTCTCCCCTTTGGGACCTTATAAGTGTATAGCCACGCAACAGTTGATGTGGTTGCACCAAGGATATTGTGCTGCATAACTAAATACTTAGAAGGTCCCAAAAGCGAGACCTATTGGCTATGCCAATGCTTGTTGTTTATTTTAACAGGCCACACGTAATGCTGCGGGAGTGGTTTGGGATTCTATTACAGGACCGAAGGCTTCCAATTATGCTTCTCTTTCTTTTTATTTGCCACTCACAGCAGCCAATGAAAACGTTTTGTATGCAAATAAAAACGACATTTCCCATGATGCTTGGTATACATCACATCCTACATGACCCTATAAGAGCCACCATATCCTGTAACTGAGCCTCTTTCTTTGCTGCTCACGCAGGAGTTAAGTTGATTACATTTATTGATACATGAATTGCGATTGTTTTCCGCGTATTTGTTAATGTATGCATTTGATGTAATTGAGCGTCGCGCGCTATAGTCTTTGAAGGCTCGCACGGGCCAAGTGTCTTTGAGTCTCCCGCTAGGAGTTTACATGCGATACGCCCGCTCAGGCTTAATTGAAGTCGCGCTCCCACTGGGAGCTTTATTGCTGATATTTGGCACACCCGCTTGGACTTAATTGGATTCTCATGCTCCCTCTGGGAGCTTGCAGGCTTGTTAAGACGCCCGCTGGGGCTTAATTAAATTTCAAAGCTCCTGCTCGGAGCACCGCGGTGCTCTCAGCAGCATTTGCAGGCTGGATTGCTGTGCGCTGACCGCGGTGGCTTCCCTAATGTACCGGGCCATTTAATATTGAGAGCTTCACGCGCTACGACGTGCGTAGCCCAATTGGGCTACTTTCTAGTGGATTTTGGGCTACGCACGTTGCGCGTGCCCCAGGTAGATCTGTAACAACAAACAAATGATGGACGGAATGCTGACAATGCAGAAATTCTCCCCCAGTCAAGAGATCTGGGTTAAATCCATCGTTCTTTTGTCCACTACACCACCCCAGTTCAGACATGGCCATATGCAAATCAGTCTTGACCCTGTGCCTCATGGGAACAGTCCAGCCCGAACTGCCAAGCCATGTCGTCCCTGGACCAGAATCAAGCATCCTAGGACCGGTTTCTGGCTATCAGCCGTCATCAGCCAGGATAGCTTGACTCCAGTGGCGTAGTGAGCACGGGCCCCACGTCTGGGAATACCCATCCCACTTAGGGCGAAAAGCGTTACAACAAACAAATGATGGACGGAATGCTGACAATGCAGACATTCTCCCCCAGTCAAGAGATCTGGGTTAAATCCATCGTTCTTTTGCCCACTACACCACCCCAGTTCAGACATGGCCATATGCAAATCAGTCTTGACCCTGTGCCTCATGGGAACAGTCCAGCCCGAACTGCCAAGCCATGTCTTCCCTGGACCAGAATCAAGCATCCTAGGACCGGTTTCTGGCTATCAGCCGTCATCAGCCAGGATAGCTTGACTCCAGTGGCGTAGTGAGCACGGGTCCCACGTCTGGGAATACCCATCCCACTTAGGGCGAAAAGCGTTACAACAAACAAATGATGGACGGAATGCTGACAATGCAGACATTCTCCCCCAGTCAAGAGATCTGGGTTAAATCCATCGTTCTTTTGCCCACTACACCACCCCAGTTCAGACATGGCCATATGCAAATCAGTCTTGACCCTGTGCCTCATGGGAACAGTCCAACCCGAACTGCCAAGCCATGTCTTCCCTGGACCAGAATCAAGCATCCTAGGACCGGTTTCTGGCTATCAGCCGTCATCAGCCAGGATAGCTTGACTCCAGTGGCGTAGTGAGCACGGGTCCCACGTCTGGGAATACCCATCCCACTTAGGGCGAAAAGCGTTACAACAAACAAATGATGGACGGAATGCTGACAATGCAGACATTCTCCCCCAGTCAAGAGATCTGGGTTAAATCCATCCTTCTTTTGCCCACTACACCACCCCAGTTCAGACATGGCCATATGCAAATCAGTCTTGACCCTGTGCCTAATGGGAACAGTCCAGCCCGAACTGCCAAGCCATGTCTTCCCTGGACCAGAATCAAGCATCCTAGGACCGGTTTCTGGCTATCAGCCGTCATCAGCCAGGATAGCTTGACTCCAGTGGCGTAGTGAGCACGGGTCCCACGTCTGGGAATACCCATCCCACTTAGGACGAAAAGCGTTACAACAAACAAATGATGGACGGAATGCTGACAACTGGGCTCTGAACTGGGGTGGCGTAGTGGGCAAAAGAACGATGGATTTAACCCAGATCCTTTGACTGGGGAAGAATGTCTGCATTGTCAGCATTCTGTCCATCATTTGTTTGTTGTAACGCTTTTCGCCCTAAGTGGGATGGGTATTCCCAGACGTGGGACCCGTGCTCACTACGCCACTGGAGTCAAGCTATCCTGGCTGATGACGGCTGATAGCCAGAAACCGGTCCTAGGATGCTTGATTCCGGTTCAGGGAAGACATGGCTTGGCAGTTCGGGCTGGACTGTTCCCATGAGGCACAGGGTCAAGACTGATTTGCATATGGCCATGTCTGAACTGGGGTGGCGTAGTGGGCAAAAGAACGATGGATTTAACCCAGATCCTTTGACTGGGGGAGAATGTCTGCATTGTCAGCATTCCGTCCATCATTTGTTTGTTGTAACGCTTTTCGCCCTAAGTGGGATGGGTATTCCCAGACGTGGGACCCGTGCTCACTACGCCACTGGAGTCAAGCTATCCTGGCTGATGACGGCTGATAGCCAGAAACCGGTCCTAGGATGCTTGATTCCGGTCCAGGGAAGACATAGCTTGGCAGTTCGGGCTGGACTGTTCCCATGAGGCACAGGGTCAAGACTGATTTGCATATGGCCATGTCTGAACTGGGGTGGCGTAGTGGGCAAAAGAACGATGGATTTAACCCAGATCCTTTGACTGGGGGAGAATGTCTGCATTGTCAGCATTCCGTCCATCATTTGTTTGTTGTAACGCTTTTCGCCCTAAGTGGGATGGGTATTCCCAGACGTGGGACCCGTGCTCACTACGCCACTGGAGTTAAGCTATCCTGGCTGATGACGGCTGATAGCCAGAAACCGGTCCTAGGATGCTTGATTCCGGTCCAGGGAAGACATGGCTTGGCAGTTCGGGCTGGACTGTTCCCATGAGGCACAGGGTCAAGACTGATTTGCATATGGCCATGTCTGAACTGGGGTGGCGTAGTGGGCAAAAGAACGATGGATTTAACCCAGATCCTTTGACTGGGGGAGAATGTCTGCATTGTCAGCATTCCGTCCATCATTTGTTTGTTGTAACGCTTTTCACCCTAAGTGGGATGGGTATTCCCAGACGTGGGACCCGTGCTCACTACGCCACTGGAGTCAAGCTATCCTGGCTGATGATGGCTGATAGCCAGAAACCGGTCCTAGGATGCTTGATTCCGGTCCAGGGAAGACATGGCTTGGTAGTTCGGGCTGGACTGTTTCCATGAGGCACAGGGTCAAGACTGATTTGCATATGGCCATGTCTGAACTGGGGTGGCGTAGTGGGCAAAAGAACGATGGATTTAACCCAGATCCTTTGACTGGGGGAGAATGTCTGCATTGTCAGCATTCCGTCCATCATTTGTTTGTTGTAACGCTTTTCGCCCTAAGTGGGATGGGTATTCCCAGACGTGGGACCCGTGCTCACTACGCCACTGGAGTCAAGCTATCCTGGCTGATGACGGCTGATAGCCAGAAACCGGTCCTAGGATGCTTGATTCCGGTCCAGGGAAGACATGGCTTGGCAGTTCGGGCTGGACTGTTCCCATGAGGCACAGGGTCAAGACTGATTTGCATATGGCCATGTCTGAACTGGGGTGGCGTAGTGGGCAAAAGAACGATGGATTTAACCCAGATCCTTTGACTGGGGGAGAATGTCTGCATTGTCAGCATTCCGTCCATCATTTGTTTGTTGTAACGCTTTTCGCCCTATGTGGGATGGGTATTCCCAGACGTGGGACCCGTGCTCACTACGCCACTGGAGTCAAGCTATCCTGGCTGATGACGGCTGATAGCCAGAAACCGGTCCTAGGATGCTTGATTCCGGTCCAGGGAAGACATGGCTTGGCAGTTCGGGCTGGACTGTTCCCATGTGGCACAGGGTCAAGACTGATTTGCATATGGCCATGTCTGAACTGGGGTGGCGTAGTGGGCAAAAGAACGATGGATTTAACCCAGATCCTTTGACTGGGGGAGAATGTCTGCATTGTCAGCATTCCGTCCATCATTTGTTTGTTGTAACGCTTTTCGCCCTAAGTGGGATGGGTATTCCCAGACGTGGGACCCGTGCTCACTACGCCACTGGAGTTAAGCTATCCTGGCTGATGACTGCTGATAGCCAGAAACCGGTCCTAGGATGCTTGATTCCGGTCCAGGGAAGACATGGCTTGGCAGTTCGGGCTGGACTGTTCCCATGAGGCACAGGGTAAAGACTGATTTGCATATGGCCATGTCTGAACTGGGGTGGCGTAGTGGGCAAAAGAACGATGGATTTAACCCAGATCCTTTGACTGGGGGAGAATGTCTGCATTGTCAGCATTCCGTCCATCATTTGTTTGTTGTAACGCTTTTCGCCCTAAGTGGGATGGGTATTCCCAGACGTGGGACCCGTGCTCACTACGCCACTGGAGTCAAGCTATCCTGGCTGATGACGGCTGATAGCCAGAAACCGGTCCTAGGATGCTTGATTCCGGTCCAGGGAAGACATGGCTTGGCAGTTCGGGCTGGACTGTTCCCATGAGGCACAGGGTCAAGACTGATTTGCATATGGCCATGTCTGAACTGGGGTGGCGTAGTGGGCAAAAGAACGATGGATTTAACCCAGATCCTTTGACTGGGGGAGAATGTCTGCATTGTCAGCATTCCGTCCATCATTTGTTTGTTGTAACGCCCCAGGTAGATCCGTGGCTCATTAGCCTCGAGATATTTGGTTTATTCGGACGCCTGATTTGGCTGCAAGAGTCGTCTGGCCATGGAGTGAGCACACACTCCTCTAAATACTAGCTTTTGCTCTCTTTACGCCTGTGAGCTGCAATAAATCTATACAGCACTGCTGAGGAGCTAGGTACTTGGATTATTGTGTGCATGATATATATATATATATATATATATATATATATATATATATATATATATATATAGATATATAGATAGATAGATATATTTATTACCTACTGGCGGTCGCCAGTAGGTAGTTATAGTTAGGACCGTGTTTCCATAGGAAATCCGCAACATTCTATTTTGAATAACTTTGGCGCCGATTGACGAATCCTCGTGAAATTTTCAAAATAGGTGGGGCGCTCCTCTCCGCTCCTTCCCTGAAAGTCTCGGGGTGATTCGTCAAGCGGGGGCTGAGAAAAAGGGGGGGTCCCAAAACGCGTTTTCCCCATGCATTTTTCCATAGGATCTTTAGTCCAAGCTGCAGCCCGAATGGCTGAACAGAATTACTTGAAATTTGGCAAAGAGGTAGTCCTCAGGTCAGGGATGTGCCTTTTGTATGTCTGATGTAAATGTGTTCGGTATTTGCTGAGAAAATAACATTTGAATCAATATATATATCTATAGGCGTGCTCCGAGCGCTTACGGTAAGCGTACCGTACGCGCACTGTGCCATGCGCGAGCTCAATTCTGATTGGTGGTTACATGACTGTAAACATTCGAATCGGCCGAAATGAGGAAGTGTCGGCCTCCATTTTGTGTGCCTCACACTGATAAAAAAAAGGAGGAGAACATGGAAAGGGGGCAACGAAGAGAGTTGCAGACCCCCTAGCGTTTGTCAGGGGGTCCAAGAAGGCCATAAAAGTATGAAAAATACATTTAAATGTTTTTTAAAAAAATCGCGGGGTGCGCGTACGGTAAGCTTACCGTACGCGTACGGTAGAAAATAACAAAAAAAGAAGAAAAAAACTAATTTAAGTGATAAGATATTAGGGGGCTCTAAAAAGAGCCGTTGTGTTCATTGAGTGTTTTTTGGTACCTACAAGTAAGTACCGATGCAGAGTCTAAAGTTTAAGAGGAAGACTGTTCCCTTCATCATTGAAATGTACACCGTCTCCTCTATAAATGTCTTGCATGTTGTAACGCAAGTTGTTGTGGTATATAGAATCCATACCATAGTCTCTGAGGAAAGCAGAAACAGATTTGTTGACGTGCTTTCTTGCTTTGTCAATCTGCGGACAAAATTGGTTGGACCAGTTCCACTTTTGCCTTTGGCATATGTTAGAATATACAAAGACAGAATGAGGAAAAAGCTACATCAATTGCACAAAGGTGTCCTTAATAAGCATTTCCAGACCTACCCCAGTTAAAGTGCCTAGGTCATTTCCACCACAGTGCACAATAATAAGGTTAGGCTGTGGGAGATGTAGAAAGGTTTTCACCAAAGGCATTAATTGGTGCCACTTTAACCCTCTCTGACCAATCCATTTAATGTCTACATTTGGCAAAGCAAGGTCTCTCACCATACCTCTTTTTTCTGCAAATTTTTCACTCCAGAAGACATAGCTGTGACCTACAATCCACACTGTGAACATCTTTCAAGGAGATCTGGATGCACTCTGAAGGTGTCTTTCAGTATAATGGCAAAATGAAATGAAAGACAGTTTGAAAATGGAGGAATACATATTTTTTTTAAATGAAAAGAACTCATTGGCTGTTTCACACCATTCTACACTAAAAACTAGGTTGTATGTGTACATTTATAGAAGCATGTTTTGTATTGGTTCTGAAAATTGTGTTCCCACAGAAGAATAGTTTGGATTTGCTGTTAGGTTGGACAGGTGATGCACTCTTGGTCTTTCGATTTGAAACATTGTGTGGTGAACTTCTGAACTCTCTCCTCACAGCAGTGTTCCATGAGCTGTTGCTATGGTAGCAGGCAAAAGTCAAGTTGGGGGAAGGGAACATTTGGAAAAGGGTTGAAGTTTTCAACCAATAGAAATGTATGATTTCATTTAAAAAAAAGTTGGAAGCACAGAGATTTGTAATTAACATGTATATGTGTGAAAAAAGAGAGGGAAACATTGCCAATAATTGGTTCTGCTCAGAGGAGAGAGGTGTACAGCTCTGATATTCTGACTGTGATAGTCTGCTGTTTGAGTGCCACATTTCTTTCTCAACTAATTTTAAAGATGAGTTATGAGTTTGAGAGGGGATGTATGTGGTGAATTTTGCATGAGTCTATGAGCACAGAGGAATTGCTGTCAGATGTATTTCGTGTTTCTCTGGTTCTTTTGAGAAGTAACCATGCATATGTCTCTTGCAACTGAAAATACACAGTCTGCATAAGCAGACTGTTAGCACACACCCAGCAGTTTATCCTGTAGAATCAGGCTGAGTATTCACAAGTGAATGGTGTTTCATGGAAGCAGTGAGTAACGCTAATACATTCAACATCACTAAGGCTGATTTCTTTTGCTGGAGTGTAGTCAGTCACGAAGGTCACACATGTTCATGGTCTGAAAAAGCTGTTTGCACATGTGCTGTTTTCTGTGTCTGAAAACTGTAATGAAAATGTATGCGACTGTTAGAGTAATTAACGCTTGCAGGAAAAAACAGTATTAAGTGTGCTTAGAAATTGGCAAGTAAATTTCATTTTCTGCGTAAAATCACAGCATGAGTCTGTGAGTACAGTGGAATTGCTGTCAGATGTATTTCGTGTCTCTCTGGTTCTTTTGGGAAGTAACCATGCGCATGTCTCTTGCAACTGAAAATACACAGTCTGCATAAGCAGACTGTTAGCACACACCCAGCAGTTTATCCTGTAGAATCATGCTGAGTATTCACAAGTGACTGGTGTTTTATGGAAGCAGTGAGTAACGCTAATACATTCAACATCACTAAGGCTGATTTCTTTTGCTGGAGTGTAGTCAGTCACCAAGGTCACACATGTTCATGGTCAGAAAAAGCTGTTTGGACATGTGCTGTTTTCTGTGTCTGAAAACTGTAATGAAAATGTATGCGACTGTTAGAGTAATTAACGCTTGCAGGAAAAAAACAGTACTAAGTGTGCTTAGAAATTGGCAAGCAAATTTTGTTTTCTGCCTAAAAACACAGAAAAAAGTAGTAAGTGTGCTTTGAAATTGGCAAGCAAATTTCATTTTCTGCGTAAAGTCACAGCATGAGTCTTTTATGGCCTTCTTGGACCCCCTGACAAATGCTAATGCATTCAACATCCCCAAGGTTCATTATCTTTGCAGGAGTGCAGTCAGTCTGCCAGGTTACACATGTATATGCTCGAAAAAAGCAGATTGCACATGTGCTGTTTTCTGCCTTTGTAAACTATAAAGAAAATGAATTGCAAAAGAAATATTGTGTTCTGTCTAGAATTACACCAAGAGTCTGTGTGCACACAGGAATTGATCTTAGAGATTACATTTGTGTTGGTTTTCTTGTGTTTTTCACTTGTAGGAAAGGGATAGATAGTGTTATAAGAAAAGAAAAGATCATGACAAATATAGTAATATATTTAAATTACAAAAAAGGTATTTTTTTTTAGTTTCTTTCAGTTATTGCTGCAGAGCAGTGAAGGAAATGTAAGATGCCTATAAAATCAAGACAGAGAAAACAACAGAAAAAAAAGGTTTATTTAAAGACAACTGGAGGACCCAAGTTAGTTGAAGATGCTCATGTTGGGAAAAAGAAAAAGTCTTCGGGTAAGCAGACAAAGGAATTTTTTTTAAATATATTCAAAAAAAGGAAAAATTTTAAAAATGCCCCCATTGGAAAAACTGTTTCAAGTAGAAAACAACAGGAGAATAGTGAGAATTTACTAAATGCTAATGTACAAGCAGAAGCTATAATAATTAATTTGAAAAGAAAATCAGCATTTAAAGAGATCCGTAGGAAAATGTTTCAGAGAAGAGTGATGTCCAATTTGCTAAAGGATGTGAAAAAATATAAGAAAAGAGCAAAATTTTTAAAGAGAAAAAAAGATATTGAAGCCATTGTAGCAAAGGCTTTAGATTTAAAAAGAAAACTATTCATTTTAATTTTGAACAGGATGCGTACATTAGAAAAAATAGTTAATCTAATGAAGTCACAAAGCAAAAAGAAAAGAGTAATAAAAAGAAATAACTTTTGTAAAGTGTTTTTAGGAGAATGGATGCATAGTTCAAGTACTGAACCATTTTTTAATGAAGAGAGTTATCTTCAAAGTAATAGTTTGCTGCATGCAGTTGACACCAGTGGTCGAGCATATGAAGTTAAGGATGGTTGTATAATGGAAAAGGAGAAAATGGTTCCAAGAAATGAGGAAGAAGTGATTGCAGATGAGGTTATGGGGAGATGTCCTAAAGCCCCAGTGTATACTTGGAATTGTAGTAGTATTTGTACTTTGCGACAGGAATCTATTGATAAATTACGTGAGTTTTTAAGAGAATATAGTAAAAAGAGTGTTAAACAGAAGATTAAGGTGCTTCAAGGACTAGATCCATGCAGAGTGAGAGAGAATACTGGTTTGCAAGGTCACTCTCTGGCTTGTTTATCTAGGAAAGTTTGTCAAAGTGTTTTTCACCATTTTAGGATGCTGGCAGTTCATCATACTGAAATTAGAAAATTTGTGAGAAGATTGTATTTTGCTAAAAGTCCAGCACTAAAGTTAAATGAGTTGAATAAGGCTCTGTTTCGTGGATCTGTATCAGATGTTGAGAAGGTTACTGATGAGATTCAGTTTTGTTACTTTGGGCCAGAACAAGAAAGTGCAGGGAATGACACAGTTATTGAGGAAAATGTGGAAGAGAATGTAGAACCCTCCGTAAATAAGAAATTTGAAGATCAAATTACAAAATTTGCTATCATCTCTAATGAAAGACCAAATATTACTTGTATTTGTTGCCGGAGAAACCATTATAAAATCCAAACAAGGAATGTTGATCTCTACAAAAAAAGTGAAGAAGAAGATAATTATAAGTGGAAGGATTTTGCAACATATATATTTCTTGAAAATTGTTTTGATTTGGGTGAAGATCATCGTATTTGTAAATACTGTTACAACAAGTTGGAAGAAAATAAAATGCCAGCTAGAGCTGTACATAATAATTTAGAATTGGTTGAAGTTCCTGCAGAACTTTCTGATTTAAATACGTATGAGTCTATACTCATTCAATGTGTTCATCCGTTCCAGACCATAGTACGTATGGAGCCAAAAACAGGCAAATTACCACCTTCAGATTTACAGAGAGGTTTAAAAGGAAGAGTTGTCTATTTGCCGTTGGATTTGAAAAAAAATATGGAAATTATTGATACAGATACTTTGGAAACTGAACCATTAGTTATTCTGGTTAATGGTGTACCTACAAAGAATAAGAAAATTTGGCAGGAGCCAAAGTACAAAGAGCAAATTTATATTTGAAAAGGAATAATAAATGGTATGAAGCCATTTATATGGATGAAGATGAAGAAGATTTAGTAGGAGACACAGACACACCAACTGGGCAAATTGAAAAAGTTGACAAGTCAAAAGAAGAAGAAATTTATGAACATTTCAGCATACATCCTCTTCATTCAAAAGAAGTAATGGCAAACACCATTGATCTGTTTCAAATGAAAAAAGCACAAGGAACTCATGTGAGTGTATGGGAGGAGAGTTTGGAAGCTCGATGTTTTCCCCAGCTATTTCCTACAGGAGAAGGTGGACGATATGATGAACGTCCAGTCCAGATTCCTGCTTCTGAGTATCGGACTACAAGATTATATGCAGAAGATCCCAGATTTCGTCAAAGTATTCCTTATTTGTTCCATCTGTTATTTGAAAGTGACTTGTCTGCACTATCTTATGCAGTAAATCACATTTTAAAAAGTGGAACACATCTACATAATGTGTCTGCTAAGGATTTTATGAAAAAAGTGCAGCAGCGAGATGATCATTTGGAATCACAATTGATCAATCTGATGGCTTGTCAGCGTGGGACGAATGAATATTGGTATAGACGCCATGGAGAATTGAAATGTATGTTACGGAATTTAGGAACTCCAACATGGTTACTAACCCTAAGCTGTGCCGAATACGCTTGGGATGATTTACTGGATTTTCTACGAGAGGCAAATTCAAACATTAAAAACATCGAATACAAGACAGCAGGAGAACTGTGCTCATTGGATCCGGTTAATGTTTGCAGATATTTCAATCATAGATTTGAGGCTATGATGTCCTTTATCTGCAACAAAAAAAATCCACCACTTGGAGAAGTTGTGGATTTCTTTTGGAGAAAAGAGTACCAAGCAAGAGGTGCTCCTCACATTCATATGCTGTTGTGGATCAAGGATGCTCCAAAATTTGGAACAGATGCTGATGAAGCAGTGTTATCTTTCATTGAAGAATATGCAACATGTGCTATACCTAAAAGCACAGAAGAGAAAAAGTTAAAAGAGCAAGTTTTACGTTTCCAAAGTCATCGCTGTGGAAAATACTGTCGACGGAAGTACAAGACCAAAGATAAATTCTACACAAAATGTCGATTTGGATTTCCAAGACCTGTTCTTTCAAAAGGAAGAGTCAACAGTTTTATGTCAGCTGTGCGACATACTATTACAAGGAAATCTCCCAAAAATACGTACAACCTGAGAAGAAAAGAAGAGTCAAAATATATAAATGACTACAACCCAGTCATTTTATCCATGTGGAATGCTAACATGGATATTCAGTATGTGGCAGACAATTCTATTGCTGTTGCTCGGTATGTCACATCGTACATTACTAAATCTGAGAAAACAGAATTGAAGGAAATGTGGGAAGAGATTTCTCACGAGAAGACTGTCAGTAAGAAGCTGTACAGTTTCAGTTTGAAGATGTTAACACATCGAGAAATTGGATCCTACGAATGTTCAGATAGGTTATCATCTGCAAGTCTTTGCTCGAAATCCAGAAGAATAATTTGGGTCAGTTTAGGCCTTGCAGGAATGCGAAATCGGGTACCGAAATCTGTTGGAGAAATTGAATATTTGGCCGAGAATGACCCAGAAAGTACAGATATTTTGAAAACAAACATGTTGGACACATATTACCCAAAAAGAAGTCATCATCTTGAGAACATGTGTCTCTATGAAGTGCTGCAGAACTACATTTTTTCACGGAAAGCCACAGAAGACATCAACAATGGAAAATATAAAGCCATTGGTGAGGAAGGATGTTTAGTGAAGCAAACAAAAGGAAGTTTGATTAATCACAGGAAGCTGAGTTGTGACACTACTGACAAAAAGGAATTTTACTACTTGGCACTTTTACAGTTGTTTAAACCATGGCGTACAGAGGACGAACTACTTGGAGAATTTCAAAGCTATGAGGATTCATTTAATGCATGTAAAGATACCATTGAATGCAGTATTTTCAGGAATTATGTCCAAATGTTAAACGAAGAAATTGAACAGGAAGCTACAATTGCAGCTGAAGTAGCTAGAGACAGTTCTCAAGACAGCCAAAGTTCTGGAACGCTCAGTCAAGATCCCCTAGGACAACCAATCGTAGAAAATGAAGCTGCAATAGCCATGACTGAAGTGGAAACGGCTATGAATCAAGCAAAGGAAGATTTAATAGAATTACCAGATTTGGAACAACAACTGAATGAAGAACAACGACAAATTTATGAAGAAGTCAGAAAAAAAATTGATCACGGATTACTACATGAAAATAAAGAGTGCACATGCACAGCATTTGAACCAATTAGGTTGTATGTGAGTGGACAAGCTGGAACTGGGAAAAGTTTCTTAATTAAAGTCATCAGAAGCTACCTACAGCAAAAAACTGATTCAACTTTATCTTGTGTTGTTACTGCTCCAACTGGGTTAGCAGCATATAATATAAAAGGAATTACTCTCCATCGGTTGATAATGTTACCAGTGGAGCATGAGAACAAAATAGAATATCACAAGCTAACTGGCGAAGCATGTTTCGAAGTTTCAAGAGTGTTGAAGAAGATGCAAGTTCTCATTATTGATGAGGTAAGCATGGTATCAAACTTAATGCTTGCCTTTGTGCATTTAAGAATGCAGCAAATTCTAAAAAGAGACTATGACGTGCTATTTGGTGGAAAACATGTTATAGGTTTTGGGGATCTACTGCAGCTCACTCCAGTTAAAGGACAACCAGTGCTTAATACTGTGACACATGAGGACACGAAGAAGTCATTAGGAAGCATTGGTAATGCGAATATTTGGTCATTCTTTGAGTACAAAGAACTCACTACCAATATGAGGCAAGCAAATGATGAAGAATATGGAAGTATTCTGAAAGATATCAGAATTGGACTACTCACAGAAGTAGGCAGAAAAGCAATACAGAGTCGGTTGCTACATAATTTATTTCCAAATGAGGAAATAGTTGCAGAGAAAATATACAAGAACATTGCAGAAAAAAATACTGTAATCTGCTTAATGCCAACACTACGTGAATGCTCGATATTCAATGAGGAACTTTTGAAATTGGAAAAGGAAGAGATTAAGAAAATGGAAGCAGTGGACAAAATCCAACATGAAAGAATTACTATTACATTAACAGGCGAACTGAAAAATAAATTGGATTCTCTAGAGAATAACATTTCGAAAACAGCTGGATTAGAAAAAAATCTATATCTTTGCATGAACTGTTGAGTATTTCTAAGGAGAAATTTGGATGTTGAAAAAGGTTTAGTGAATGGAGCTATGGGTAAAGTTGTGGGTTTTGTTAACTACCAGAAAAAAGAAGGAATTGAGTTTTTAAAAATAAAATTTGTTCAGATTGAAGAGGTAAAAGACATTTGTCATTGTTCAGTCCGTTTTTTGCTTGTGAAAGACTTATATGTACGTAGGAAGCAGTTTCCATTTTCTCTAGCATATGCTGTAACTATTCACAAGTGTCAAGGATTAACTGTTGATAATGCATTTGTAAACATTGGATCTACTGTGTTCAAAGAAGGTATGGCATATCTTGCTTTGTCACGAGTGAAAACATTATCTGGTTTATTCATGATAGACTTTGATGACTCAAAAGTTAGTGCTGATGCAAATTGTGTTAAGGAGTACAATAGATTAAGAAGAACCTATGCTCCTCATTTAGGTCAGTATCCTGTGTTGGAGAAACGTGTTTGTCGGAAAAGGAGATTTGAGAATATCTGTAATGAGGATATAGAGAAGAGAAAACAAAAAGAGAGTCATGTGATTGCAAGCAAAAATAAAAAGGACAATGTTGAACAGGTTGTTGGTTTCCATTTTGAAAATAGCTCTGGTGTCAACTGCTATGCAAATGTAGTGCTGAATGTTGTATTTTATCTTGAAAGTTTGCAAGAGCAGATAATAGAAAATCATGAAAAAAGATTCTGTTCTGTGCTAAGTCTTCTTTATGAGAAACTGAGTGTTGATAACGCAAAAATAGAAAGTGCGTATGAAATTAGAAATCTATTAGATGTTTGTTCAGGACGAACACAGTTTTCACAAAATGTCCAGCAAGATGCACAGGAATTCTTGATGTACATTCTTTTGGTACTTGAAGATGAAGGGGTAGAAATAGAAAATATGTTTGGTCTCTCTTATAAATGGGAACATAGTTGTGAAAACTGTTTCTACACATGCAGCTCTAATGTTGATTCAGAAAGGTTTATCTATTTAACATTGCCAGAGACTAAATCAGTGACTTTTAGTAAATTAGTTAAAGATGCCAATCACAACATGAAATGTTCGAAATATAAATCCGACATGTTTTCATAGTTATTTTTAAAGAAATATGGACAGATTGTAATTTTAATGATGCAACGTTGTAGAGCTGATGGAACAAAATTGGACACTTTAATAAAGAAATTTACAGGACAGCAATTATCAATTTCTGGCAAAACTTTTGTAACAGTTGCAATAATTTTCCATGATGGGCCTTTTGTAACTTCTGGTCATTACAGTCTCTTCCCCTTGCACCAATGTCACTCTGCAGTAATCCCCACTCAAGCAGCACCAGGTAAACAGTATCCGCCTGAGGTTTTATTCACCGGGGAGATTGGGGCAGGAAGAGGACCAGCTGCGGCAGATAGAGCGCCGCACTGCACGCTGGTCCTCGCAGTCCCGCGGCGATCTGGGGGTCAGTCTCTTCCCCTTGCACCAATGTCACTCTGCAGTAATCCCCACTCGAGCAGCACCCGGCAGTATCAAATCAGAGCCACATTTCAAATCTGTTCTTCGCATTTCCCAAAAAAACACAAAATAATCAACAAGGCTATATATATAAGCCCTGTACAGATCTTGGCGCTCAAAAATTCATTAAACTGTTCATCATTCCACTTTTATACCTTTCGTCTTCACAGTAATAGTATTAATGGCATATTTTTACAAACTCCAGAATACTGCAGACCTTGGGATGTCAACGCACTGTAATAACCTAACAATGTCAATTTATCAACCTCAGAAGGATAAAAGGCAGATTCGGCGCTCACGCGATTCAACCCGTCCACACCAGATGTCAGCAACGAGTGTTGAAGCCACTAAGCAAACTATTTTGAAACGCACTATTTTTTTATATATAGAACTTTCGTTGTAGTTGTGCGCTTTTGAGCACTCGTGTGACTTTTCATTCCCGTGTCACTAGTGCACACAACCCTGCCCTCTGCAGATTTTCTGAAAGAGCACTTGGTGGGTGAGTGGGCGTTTGGAGTGCCAAAGGGTCCGTGCGGGAGTGAGGTGGGAGGGCACTGCGGACATCGCTGGAGGTGGGAGGGCACTGCGGGCATCGGAAGAGGCGGGAGGGCACTGCGGGCATCGCTAGAGGTGGGATGGCACTGCAGGCATCGCTAGAGGTGGGATGGCACTGCGGGCATCACTGGAGGTGGGATGGCACTGTGGGCATCGCTGGATGTGGGAGGGCACTGCGGGCATCGCTGGAGGTGGGAGGGCACTGCGGGCATCGCTGGAGGTGGGAGGGCACTGCAGACATTGCTGGAGGTGGGAGGGCACTGTGGGCATCGCTAGAGGTGGGAGGGCATCGCTGGAGGTGGGAGGGAGGTGGGGGGCACTGCGGGCATCGCTGGAGGTGGGAGGGCACTGCGGGCATCGCTAGAGGTGGGAGGGAGGTGGGGGGGCACTGCGGGCATCGCTGGAGGTGGGTGGGAGGGCATCGCTGCACTTTGAGGGTCGGGCTTCTTCGAGCCGGGCAGGGCTCCTAGGCCACGAAGACACAGAGGCCTGCGTAGAAGGCAGGCCTGGATCGGGATGAAGCCATCCTGTGCCAGGCAGAGCCAGCGGGTTTAATTAGCTCGGGGGCTGCCCCAGTGCCATCACCTCAAGCCCCGCGCACAGAACTTGCTCAGTTGCTCATCTCTTTCCTAATCTCCGCCTAAGCTCTTGGAAGAGCGGGAGCATGTCCCCTCGGCGCGGCTAGTCATGAGAACGCCAAAAACGCTAAGCTGCCGATGCGAGGAGCTGCCAAGGAAAAAGCTGTTCCTTCATGTCACAGGGGCGGGGAGGACTGTTGGTTCGGCAGACGAGGGGTCCCAAGCGCCCCTTAAATCCCTTTTCAAGAAGACTGCACAAACTACTAATGGGCCTGGAAGAGGCTTTCTGTGACTGACAAATATGGTGAAAGAATGAAGCGGCAGCAGCGGCGCGCGGCCCAAGCAACACAGGGAAGGCTGGCATATGGTGTGCACTTTTGCGGCCGCTTTTAGGTGCTCAGTGGCCGCGCGGCTCACTGAGAACATCAAAGCGGCCGCGAAAGTGATCAGCAGGCTGACAAATGGTGCACGCGTCCGGCGCACATGCACTGTAGTTGGCGGCCTGAAAAGCACTAGTTTGCACTTCCAAATCCCGCTTTCTATAGCTCTCACCAGAGCACCGCTAAAGCGCTGGCTAAGGCGAGACCTAAAAAGCATCTCCGTGAAAAAAAATAATTTAAGAAATGTCTTCCGCACCTCTTGCAGACGTCCCACTCGTCCCAGAAAACGAACTACCCCAATAATTGCCGGCATCATACCAGGCCTAATTCCATCATGCCACCCTTAGGCTCACCATCACCACGTGGCGATGGGGAAGCTGCTGAAGCATGCGACTGCTCCTGCCCAAAAGAAGTTATTGGAGGCACAGGGTCCACAATAAGTGAGTAATCACGGTAAGAGGGACGAAGGGGTATTGCAAGAATATCACATACTTATCTAGCAGTCCAGTGTACTACTGACTAAAGTTCTGGCCGCTGGAAAAAATTATTATGTGTTGCACATACCCTGCCACTACATTGACTTAAGGAGAGACATCAGCGATCCCCCATCCTCCTTTTAAATTATCCCCCACACAAAATTAATAATTTAATAACCTTTAACCCATTTAGCAGATAAAATCTGTATGGTCCCTGTCAGCCTAATAACTAGTGAAGAATCTCTTCCATGCATGAAGCAGATAAATTATGATGGGTATATGCTATGTGTTTGTTAAGTTGGTGACATGAAAACCACCTGCACAATACATCAAGACAATCAAAAAACAGCAAGAACATCTATCTATACATATTGTAGCCGGATAGACAACTTGAATTTTATAAAAACAACTTTATACCGCAATTTTGCTGTTTCTAAACGCTATAAATAACAGATGTTACTATTACCCAGTTAGTAGTATGCAATCTACATATCTCAGAGGACGGAAGGCTAAGTGTGCTTCACCGGGGTTTCAACTCCTCACATCAGTTCACTGAGCTATCATGCCCACATTACTAGTGAAGAAAATCTGTCAAGTGACTATCCGCCAGACAAACAGAGCAAAACATCTGTTATTTAACGAGCTGGTGGATAATCAGTGAAGTATGCATGCCAACCGGATAGTTTGGGATAATACTTCTGCCAGCTATTCCCGGGTAGAAATGGAATACTCTGAAGCTACCCGGAAGCAGTGTGTGATGGCAAATAAATTACTAATACATTCGCGCTACTGACCTGGTGACGGGTCTCTGCTTCTGAGCTTGCCGTGAGGGGAACGGCTCGGTCCTCAGGTTTACCCGCTTATCTTTCCGCTGCTACTGCTGTCACCATTGCCGTGAGGGAAATGGCTCCAGGAAACTACAACCCCCAGCGGCCTTTGCCCCGGGCGCACACTGCCGAGGTCATCGTTGCGCCCGGGCTGCACTTAAGCCTGCAGAGCACCCCGCGGCGCGGGACGCGCTACTGACCTGGTGACGGGTCTCTGCTTCTGAGCTTGCCGTGAGGGGAACGGCTCGGTCCTCAGGTTTACCCGCTTATCTTTCCGCTGCTACTGCTGTCACCATTGCCGTGAGGGAAACGGCTCCAGGAAACTACAACCCCCAGCGGCCTTTGCCCCGGGCGCACACTGCCGAGGTCATCGTTGCGCCCGGGCTGCACTTAAGCCTGCAGAGCACCCCGCGGCGCGGGACGTGCGCGGGCAGCGCCCGGGCAAAGGGCGGGCCGTCTGTGGCCGTCCGGGGCCAAAGGAGGCCGGGCTGGGCCATATCCCTTACCTTTTACTTCCAAATCTGACTAAGGTGATGCCCTCGCCAGGACCACGTGAAACTCCATTAAGGGAGGGGGGCAGCAACACAGGGACACTGGACAAATACTTCAAATCTGCCAAAGGAGACGCAGGCAAAGAAAATTCTCTGGAGAGACGCAGGGCGGAGCGGCGGCGCTCCATTGAATCCATGAAGAGCAGACCCTTGACAGAGATCATCCCGTATCCTATTTCCCAAGAGGAAGGTACGCCCCCCCAATAGCTTAAATCCTCTGACTCTTGAGGACTTCCCCCTCTTATTTCGGGAAATTTCTAGTTCCCCTGGGTTGCTCCCGGAAAAGTTCATAGACACAACTCCTCCCACGACATGTGTTACCCCCGTTAATTTGGTCACCCAAACTCCCCCTTTGCATGCAATTAAGAAAAGTAAGCCAAAACAAAGTGTTGTGGTGGAGCTGCATAGGCCTCCACCAAGCAAACGTAGTAGGAAGTCAATGGGGGGGAGGGGGAAAGCCAAACCATTACATCTAGATTTTGGCAAAAAACATACAAACGCACTACAATCTGGGAGGGACAATGAGACTGTGCCTATTGCTCTTCCCTCCAAGGCCCCCAGCACCAATATAGCTGCTACTAATAACGACCCAGTGGCCAATACATCTAATATAAATCCCCCCCTCACATCTATAGGGAGTATAGAATTCCTACTTTGTTCCCTTCTGCAGCCCATTAGCGATAGCCTGAAAAAAGTGGAGATTAGGCTCACTCTACTAGAGACATCACTTACTACCTTGAACACCTTAGTTAGTAAGCAATCTAAAAATATGGGACCTCATCTCCCCGCAGGAAACCTCCTAAAATAGGAGTCCCACAGGGTGCCAACAAAGTCCCCCCTCAGAGCGTGCCTACTGCCCCCCCCCTGCAGCCATTAATGGCTATTTCAGTCCAGGCACCGCGCAGTAACTCAACCCATAGGCCTTTACAACCAATAGACTCTGCCCCTCAAAGTTTCCAGACAGGGATTAATGGCGGCCACCAAGAAGCCGGCAGCGCTCTCTATTCTCCCCGGGCCGGCAAGCCCCAAGACCACGGAGACCAGATCTGCCGCCAGAAGCTAATAGTCTAACGGTGGTCCTAGCAGGTGCCCCCCATCTAAGATCAGGGGAAAATGAAGACTACCAATCCCTAAAGAAAAAGGTCATTAAATGGCTAAATTTGAACCGACCCCTACCATCTCATTTTAATAATGAGATTATTATGGTTAGAAGGGTCCCTTGGTTAGGGAAGACCAGAAAAACAATAATAGGGGATTGCATCTTGGTAACTTTTAAAGATCCGGGCACTGTTCTGCATATCTGTGAAGGAATAAATAGATCACTGGATTCCACTATTCAGACCCTTCCAGTATCCTTCTTTTTCCCCCCTATCCGCATGCACCATTGCATGATGAGTGGATAAGGGTGGAACATAGACGCAGACATAAGGACTATGTACAACGCCCAAATCTTCAATTGTAGGACACACCCTATTTTCATTTCAACCGTTTCAATTGTTTGAATGGTTTGGATAGGGTTGATTGACTTTCCGCTTACACGCCAATGATCCAAGATTGCGGCTCCTGTAGTCTTTCCAAGCCATCCACCCCGATTGTTGGTAAAACCCTTGGTCCACTGAACGATCCAGTGTTCCTGGATGATGGCACCAGCAGACTTTTTGATCTATCTGCCCACAATGTTGACAATGCCTCTGGAATATTGAATGAGCCAACACCTGTGGAGAACGGCTCCAGTGGACTTTCCGAACCATCGGTCCCTACTGTTGGTAATGCGTCAGAATTCCCGATAGCAGTAGAGTCTGGAACCATCTCCTCTAACCCCTCTGGCACGGCAACTAATACCCCTGAACATCTGAGGCTAATTTGCTGGAATGTTGCTGGATTGGCTAATAAACTGGGTGACCCGGACTGGGCAAATTATATCGAGACTGGAGACGTATGTATGTTCCAGGAAACCTGGGCCAGAGAGGACTATGGTCACCAAGGCTACATGTCATTCTTCATTCCAGCGAGGTGGGAAGGCAAAGGTCGTCCGTCAGGAGGGCTTACGACCTGGGTCGCATCTCATCTGGGCTGTGTGGCAACGCGGTTGTCGGCTAACTCTGAAGATATCCTTGCGGTTTCATTATCATGGCCCAACCAAGCTAAACTTGTGTTTATCAACATTTATTCTAGGCCAACGGGAATTGCAAAGGAATCACCGACCATAGATGAACTCTCCAACTTTATATCTGACCTACCGAGTGATTCATTCTATGTAGTGGGAGGGGATTTTAATTCTCATTTTGAGCCACTCCCTGGCCTCCTGGACGGGTTATCATCGGAAGAAGAGGCCAGATGGGCAGTGCCTTTAGTGGAAGCTCCATCTCCGAAGGCTTGGACCCCACTAGCACTACAAATTACAGCCCTCACCCTAAAGTTCGGAATCAGAGCTTGTAATGGGCGAATGAAATCCGACATACCCAGTAAAACCACCTACAACAGACCGGGAAGAGAGTCCCGTCTGGACTATGTCCTGGCCCAAATAGTGAAGTGGCCGACAATCCAGGATTTTAGGGTAATGGAAAGGACCGATAGTGACCATAACGCACTTGAGCTCGACCTTGTTCACCCTGGCCCCCAAGCTCTCGTGACTAACGCGGAAGGGAACAACCCTGCGCTCCTCCTTGACAACAGCAGGAGGAGGATCAGGTGGGAGCACCTGGCTACAAGCAAGAATAAACTCCCCATGCTCTATGATGGGATAATCCCCATCTTGGAAACTGTGGGGAGCTTGGACACCGAGGCAAACAACAAAGACTCCCAGAGCAAACTGTACAAGGCTCATGAGGACCTCATAAAAGCCGCGGCACCTCATTTCACCTGCAGTTCACGAAAACTAAAAGGGGGGCGGCAAGGCAAAACATCATGGTATAACCTAGCATGCAGAAGGGCAAAAACAGAACTCCTTAGACTAATCAAGGAGGGCTTAGGGGAGGATAGCCTTAAACAAAGCAGGCGAGCTTACAAGAAACTTATTGCCCACGCTAAGGCAGAATGGGAGGAAAATCAGTGGGAAGAACTCACCAAGGCCCTAGCGACCCAAAACCAACGTCTGTTTTGGAGGATAGTGAACGGGGGGTCGGGGAATTTACAATCGGCACTAGAGCCCAACATTGCCCCAGGGGTGTGGCAGGCTCACTTCCAGACCCTATACAGTTCTGAGCCGGGAGAATCTCCTGCTGTTGTTGAGGTGGGCTGGCCGGACTGTGAAGGGGAGCCAATAACGCTGGGCGAGGTTACCGCTGCCATCTCAGGACTGGCTTCTGGAAAGGCGCCGGGACTGGATGGTTTACCAGGGGATATGTTTAAACAGGAGCCCACTGTTTGGGCCCCTTACCTTACCGCCCTTTTCAATGGAGTTCTTGGTGGCATGGAAATCCCTAGTACTTGGCTGGGGGCAGAGGTGGTCCCCATCTTTAAAAAGGGCTCGCCTCTCCTCCCAGCCAACTACAGACCAATCAGTTTAATAGACGTGGCACAGAAACTGTTTGGCAGGGTGTTGCTGAATAGGCTCCAGGACTGGATGGAGGAGGTGGGTGCCCTTAGTCCCTACCAGGCGGGATTTAGGAAGGGGGTATCCACAGTGGACCAGGTTTTCAGATTGAACCTAATCTATTGGAGGACAGCAAAATTCGAGGGCGGTAGTCTGTACACAATCTTCGTGGACTTACGGGCCGCCTTCGATCTGGTGCCCAGGGGGAAACTTTGGAGCGTCCTGGCAGAGATGGGTGTTCCCCCGGACATCCTATTGATCTTACAGAGGCTGCATCACAATAATTACGCCCGAGTGAGGTGCGGGAGGGCGGGGGAACTGACCGATAGATTCCCCGTTGGCCGGGGGGTAAGACAGGGTTGTGTGCTGGCACCAACCCTGTTTTGCCTCTTCGTCAACGGGGTAATCGCCCATCTGAATGCCACTGACTATACTGACGCCCCCAAATTAAATGGCAGCAGGGTGCCCGCAATTATGTTCGCGGACGACACCCTGCTGCTATCCAAGACCCCTATGGGTATACAGAGGATCCTTGATTCCTTCGTGGCCTTCTGTACTGATAGGGGGCTGGAAATTAATGCGGCAAAAACCAAATTCATGGTTTTGAATCCGAGCCAAAAATTGCGGCCAAATCCGCAATTGGGAGCTGTACGGCTTGAGAGAGTAGCCACCTTTGAATACCTTGGTGTGACTCTCAACGAAACCATGACTTGGGGATCTCATCAGAGTAGGGCTAACCTCAAACTCATACAAACCACTGGGGGTATCGCCCGGATGATGACTGGTTCATCATATCGTCCATTGGGGGCACTAATCCAGATATATAAGGCCCAGGCTAGGGGAGCGATAATGTATGGGGCGGAACTATGGGGTCACACGCCTTGCCGGAGTCTGTCACTAACGGAAAATAAGTTTATAAGACAGATAGCCGCACTCCCGCCCAGCACCCCGCTCCTCCCCCTGAGGCTTGATTTGGGTTTACGACCGTTAGCTGATGAAATAAGCCTGAGACCCATAGCCTTCTGGCGTAGGCTGTGGAGTAGCAATGATCTTGCAGAATATCGGGCGGAACTGGTCGAACTTCTGAATCACCCAAAAGTGCTCAATATCCCTTGGGTCAAAAACATCCTAGCCATTTGCATGGAAATAGGGCTCCCTGATTTATGGACTGAGCCAGCGAAAGCCGCACTAAACATCTCCAAAAAGTCCCTGGCTAATGTATATCTCGAACACAAATTAGCCAGGGTCCAAGCCACCCAGGCAGAAGGGTCCTTATCCTCCGTGTTTCTGCAAAGCAAGGATCTCTATAGGTTTGAGAAGGTATTGGATCCTATCTCCCCTGTACTGGCCCGGAAGCTGTTTCTCCAATGGAGATACGGCACACTGCCCTTCCGGTCTTTTACAAGCACCTGGTCATCGGCTCCCACCACAAAGCAGTGTCCGGTTTGTGATGCTACGGAGGAAACTGACTTGCATGTGGCTTTCTTCTGCCCAGCCTACAAGGTAGCACGAAAATACTGGCTCCTCCCGCTGATAAGGAATATGGGCTGCAGGGAATATGCACCAATGTATAGGATTTTAAAATCTGATGTCTCTGGCCCAACTGTCCTCGCACTAACAAAATTTCTTACCAATGTTTGGCATACGCGCAACCGTATTCTAAAGGCGTTGGGTCCCTCTTAAAAAAAAAAAAATTAAAAAAAAAAAAATAATAATAATTTTTATCTGTGATTGTATATGTGTATTGTGTATTTTTTATGGCCCACTGGCCGAAATGGAATTGTTTATTGCTGCTACTTTGATAACTGTTGTTTAATAACTTTTTATCTCAAATGCTGAATTATTTATGTATTTTATGTATATGTATATATTTTATCTGTGCTTTTATGGTCACCGACCGAAATAAAGCTATCAAAGTAAATACATTCATAGATGGAATTGGTTTTGTCTAGCTGAAAAGAAAAAAAAAAGTACAGATTTATTCTAGACGCACCAGATAACATTTAGGGCATCGCTACCTCTCTCCCTCTAGCACTGCAAATACGGCGAGGGTATAGCAACTTAGGACATGCGAGAGCGAGGCCATTTCTACAATGGCAGAATTTAGGCGACACAATCACCATCAAACGTGGATGCTTGAGCAGCTGGATTGCTGTTCATGTTGACCACGTTTCAAAAATTATTGGAAAAAAAACCTCACACAGCCGGGAGGAATGAGTGCAGCCATGCCAAGATCTCACGTTTCCCATCTGTCTCCCAACAGCGACGAAATCCTAATCTGGGCCGGTGAATAAAAAATTAGCTAGTATTCGCGCCAATAATTTTCAATTCTATTAAGGACACAGAGGCGAGGATTATGCTTCTCTTTCTTTTTATTTGCCACTCAAGGCAGCCAATGAAAACGTTTTGTATGTAAATAAAAACTACATTTCCAATGATGCTTGGTACACATCACATCCTGCATGACCCTTTAAGAGCCACCATATCCTGTTGCTGAGCCTCTTTCTTTGCTCGAAGATTTCAGTGCAATAACATTAACATTTCAGTCCAAGAACTTGAACGCAAGTCCAAACAACCATCCTTCAACTTGGAAGAACCAGAACCAAACTGGAAATATACGTCTTCTTAACCAGAAGTACTTCTAATCCATCTTCTTTTCTGAACCTGAAAGGAACGAAACAGAGGAAAAACCCGTAACTTCTGCTTAAACAGAATATAAAATACATACGGGTGGGCAAACATTACAAACATTGTAATATAACTGGGTGGTATAATCCTCGCTTCCGTGTCCTTAATAGAATTGAAAATTCTTGGCGCGAACGTTAGCTAATTTTTTATTCTATTACAGGACCGGAGGCTTCCGATTATGCTAGTTTAACGCTTATCAAACACAACTGAAGCTATATCACCCACCGGTTTATAATAAAAAAATTTAAATGTAGACTCAGAAGACCAGTTAGCAGAACGCATAATATCTTGAATGGTAGAACGCAACATGAAAGTCTTTGATGCCATGGCACCATGAACAGAATTTGCCCCAAAAACCTGGGTATCAATACCAGCTTCCTGCATGACTGATTTTAACCATCTGACAATGGTAGCTGCAGACACAGGTTTATGAGTTTTTTTTAATGCAATTAACAATTTAACTGAACCATCCGGTCATATAGACCTAGTACACTCTTCATAGGCCTTAAGACATTGAACCACACATAACTTAGCATTAGAGGGACAAGCATGCTAATCAACACTTCTTGAGAAAGTTTTAGTTCTGGCACTAATGTTAAAAGAAACTCCTTCACGAGTAAATACTCTATCTGTAAGATCCAGAGCTTTGCCGTCGGATGAACGTCGACAGGCAGATAGGCATAACAACATAGCAAGTTTGGACGACAGTTGTTTCCTAGATAATACATTTTTATCTGCCCATCTATCAAATAGGGAAAGAACTAAGGAAACGTCCCACAAGGAAGAATATTTTGGTTGGGGAGGATTCGCAACGCGGATACCTTTTAACAATTTACAAATAACCGGGTTCATGCCCACAGGTTTGCCACCTATCTGGGAATGACCAGCGGAAATGGCGGACCTAAAATTATTAATGGAACGGAACGCCAAACCCTCGGACGCTTTCTCCAATAAGAAATTCACAACATGGGATAACTCGGCCCCCACGGGATCCACATGTTGTTCCACACACCAATGAACCCAGCCCTTCCAGGCTTAAGAATATCTCTTCCTGGTGGAAGGTGCCCAGGCCTGGTTAATGAAGGCCACAGACTATTCCGAAAATCATGGCATTTCCCATTGTTGCCTGAAAGCCTCCAGGCCATCAGGGACAACTGTCCCGACACTACCATCGGATGTACCTCTCCATGAGAGCCCTGGAGCATCGTCGAGGACCACGGAATCATCCTGGGGAAGTCGCAGCTCATCTCCAATAGTATTGTGAACCAGGGCTGCGACTTAAACAGTGGGGTTATCAGAATTATCTCCGCCCGCTGCCAGGTTACGAGAGTGGTCACCCTCGGAATCCAGATGAAGGGGGGAAAGGCATAGTTCAGACCTTTGGAGAAGTCCTGAGAAAATGCATCCGTTGCTTTCGCTAACGGATCCAGTCTCCAGCTGAAAAACATCTGTAGTTGACGATTCAGTCGGGATGCAAAGAGGTCTATCTCGCACGAGCCCCACATCGCCTGCAACCAACTGAATATCTGGGGCTGGAGTTGCCAGTCGCTGTAATTGATATGCAGCGCGAGCTCACGCAGGGATCACCGACCTCCGGTGTAGAAATCTCCGCAGCGCGCTCCCCAGCTCCAACGGCTGGCGTCCGACTATGACAACTTCTGTTTGAGAGCCGAAGATGGCTCTGCCGTTCCACACATCCACGTGGGCCAGCCACCATTGTATCTCCTCTCGCACCTCATTGGAAAGAGGAACCCGGTCCGTGTTGAACAGACCCTTCCGGAGGTGTTAAATCTTCAATCTCTGCAGTGCCCCGTAGTGAAGATGGCCCAGAAATATCGCCTGTATCGAGGAGGCTAGAAGACCCACTATTCTGGCAGTCACCCTCAATGAAACCGTCTGTTTGGACAGCAGTGTGGAAAGCTCCTTCTTGATGTCTTTCAATTTGGAGCGAGGAAGCCTCAACTGGGCCATTTGTGAATTGATGACGAACCCAAGAAAGTCCATGGTCTGAGCAGGACAAAGAGCCAATTTGGGTACGTTGATGACGAACCCCAAGTTTTGAAAAATAGACATGGTCATGTGCAAGTGTTGCGCAGCCAAAGTCGAAGTCTGAGTCATGATAAGTATATCGTCCAGATACACCATCATGCGGACGCCCTGTTCTCGTAAGTGCGCCATCACCGGCTTCTTCACCTTGGTGAAGCACCACGGCACCGGGGAAAGGCCGAAAGGAAGGACCAAATATTCGAACCACCGGTTCCGCCACTGGAACTGCAGAAAACGGCGGTGAGGAGGAAATATAGGGATCGACAGGTAGGCGTGCTTCAGGTCCAACCGGACCCTCCAGTCTCCTTCCTTCAGCAAATCTGCCAAGAGATGGATACCCTCCATCTTAAAATGGTTGTATGTCATGAAATGGTTGAATTCCCTTAGATTCAGTACCAACCTGTGACCTCCGCCTTTCTTCTGAACCTAGAAGATATTGCTGCAGAAATCGCGAGTACCACCGTCTCAATCGCAGCAATGTGTCGAGTTCTGCACCAATAAAATCGCACTCTAGTTGGGAAAAAGAGTTGTCGGGGTGGAACGTCCTGAAAAGGAGACTGATAAAAATCTAGGTGTAACCCCTGAATTGTCTGTAGGACCCACGCATCATGTGATATCAGAGCCCATTTGCGATAGAAAAATGGAGTATGGCCCCCAAGGGTAACTGAAAGTTGTCGGAAACTCTTACCTGCAGACTCTGGAGCTTGGACGCCCTCTTGATGTCCACCTCTGTTGAAGCACCTTCTGTTGAAGCGCTGTCTGGTGGGATAGAAGGTACCCCCACGAGTGGAGTCCCACTAGCCTCGACCACGGCCGTAGTCTCCTCGGTGAGGACCTTGATGGTACTGACGGCCTGGTGAGCATCCTCTGCCTCGCCCGATTAAAAAGGCCAGCTTGGAAAACTCGTTTGATGCCCGATTGGGCCTCGTCAAGGGACGTGAATGTACCTACATATTTGGAAACGTCTTTCACAAGCGTTCACCGAAGAGGTTACCCTCTGCCAGAGGACCTGGTTCCGCTGCAGCCAGTTCCGTCAAGTTAGAATCCATTCTCATGAGGAGCGACTTGCGCCTCTCGGTGGAAATAGCGCAATTGGCATTTCCCAGTAAGCAGATTGCCCTTTGGGTCCACCTAGCCAAGACGTCTGCATTTAAGGGAGCACCAGACTCTTTCGCCTCCAAGGCCATTTCTAAGATTTTGGCCAGTGGCCCGCCCCATCTAGGAGCTTGTTCTGGCAGCAGACCAGGCACGATCGATCCCCTTCTTCGGGTCTTTAGCGAACTTCTTTAGGAAGGTAAGGAGGCTTATGTCTATGTCTGGGGTCTCTGCCACCTTATTTGAAATATGAGAGCTGGGGCATTCTGAGCGCAACCTGTTACGCACGTCTTTATCAAAGCTCTTGCGCAGGTTGTCGTGGAGATATGCTGCCACCTCCGGGGCCGGAGCCCAATCCGACGACCTAGGGTGTACAATGTCAGCTGGATTAAAAGTAAAGGGGGAGGGGGGGTTCAAAGACTGGGGCAGGTCTTGCTCCACTGGTTTTGTCTTCCGTGACCGTTTCTTGGGAGGAGCCTCCTCCTCGGGGGTGTCCATCCCTGTAGTGTCAGTGTCCCTACGCTCCTGACGCTTAGCCTTCGCACCCATGCTGGGCGGGGTAGAAGCTTTAGGTAGTGTCGCTAGTGTGCCGGAGTGAGGCCATGACTTCGCTTTAGGCTCGCCAGATGCATCATCTTTCTGAGGGCCACATGCATCATCCTTCTGAGGGTCGGCATTAAACCCATGCCGCTTGGCAAACTTCTCCAACTGTTTGGTGATGAATTTCAACGCAGCTGCCAATGCCTGCAGCACAGTACCAGGTACTGCCTTTTCAATGGCCCGATTGACCGACTCTTGGACGGAGGCGCCCAGAGCCTCAACAATATTGTCCTCCAAAGAAGTTTTCTTTCACTTCTTTTTGAAACAGACCATCCTCCTAATACCTGACCCAGTCATCTATGATATACATGCTGTATATATATATATTCACTGAAAAAACCATGGGTTTCACACACGTTATAGTTAGGAATTAGCATTTTAAAAACCTTGCAAATTCACTGAAAAAAAACATAGGTTTCACACATGTTATAGTTAGCTGGACATTTCACTCGTAAAAAAACAATGAAATTCCCCCGTTATAGTTAGTTAAGCTAACTATAACTCGAGCACCCGCAATCCACTGCTGATGACGTCACATATAACATCACTCATGACATGGTCACTGACATCACTGATGACATCACTGATGACATCTCAAATGACATCACTGATGACATCACTGATGACATCATCCAGTGAATGTGTGTTTTTCTGAAAATTAAATATGTTTTATATATGTATATCTCAAGGTCGATGGAAAATTAAATGGGTGTTTAAGTGTCTAAATGGATGGGTTTTTAAAAAAAATAATTTAAGAAAATGACTGATAAAGAGTATCAAAGTGAATACATGGCTTAGTGAGTAATGTTTTAATATCTAAATATCTGTATCAGTCTCTCACTTTGTGTATAAGTGGCTGCATGGGTTGGTGAGTAGCTACATGGGTGTCTATATAGGTTATTAGTTGGTTTTTTGAGTATTAGTCTGACTGTCTGCATGGTTTGGTGGGGGGTATTACGTAGTGCATAGGTGCATGATTGTTTCACTCACTGTATGTTTTGAAGACAGCATGTGTGCAGGACTGTATGGGTGGATGAGTGTGTGTATGGGTGTGTTAGTGAGTGAATGACTGTCTCAATAGTGTCTCCATGAGTAACTACTTATGTTTTAAACTAGTATATGTGACTATTGGTGTATATAAGTGAGTATATGTGATAGTGAGAGATTGGAAGAGTTCCTGTATCAATAATTATGTGTTTCTATAAGTGATTGTTTAAAAGACTAAGTATGTGCAAGTTTCCGTAGAAGTAAGTGTGGTGGTGTGTGTATAACTGTATATGAAGGTAAATGGATGTTTGATTCTTTATTAGCATGAGTGACTATGTGAGTACATATGAGTGAGTACATGTATGAGTGATAGTATAGGACTGTTGGTGAATGAGTAGATGTGTATATGGATCTTAGAATTTCAGAAGACATTGTTGAAACTGTTATTGGAATTTCCAATATATTTTTTTTTTTACTCTATTTTTGAATGTGTGTATGCAAGGTTATATTAGGGTGAGAGGAGGTCTGCCACTCTATCACAAGGATGATGTCATCAGTGATGTCATGAGTGATGTCATTTGAGATGTCATCAGTGATGTCATGAGTGATGTCAGTGACCATGTCATGAGTGATGTTATATGTGACGTCATCACCAGTGGATTGCGGTTGCGCGAGTTATAGTTAGCTTAACTAACTATAACGGGGGAATTTCATTGGTTTTTTACGAGTGAAATGTCCAGCTAACTATAACATGTGTGAAACCTATGGTTTTTTTCAGTGAATTTGCAAAGTTTTTAAAATACTAATTCCTAACTATAACGTGTGTGAAACCCATGTTTTTTTCAGTGAATTTGTATGGTTTTTTAAATGCTAATTCTTATATTTAACGTGTGTGAAATTTATTTTTTTTTTTTCTTTTTGCAAGGTTTTTTACATCTTTTTTTTTAACTTTATATTCTCTTTAAACACTATGGTAAAATTTTTAAAATTCTGCAATATATAATTTTTCACCTTTTTCACCTTTTTTTTAACCAAACAGGTAAGATATAGTAGTATAACATAGTGAATCTTTTTTTCCATGTTTTTTTTTTTTATGTGCGCGTACGGTAAGCTTACCGTAAGCGCACGTTTTGCTTTATGTACGTAAAATTTCTACTCTGTTTGTGTATGGTTACGCAATTTGCGTAGACGTCCGTACTGCGTACGTGACGCGTGAGCGCATACTTTACACGCGTACGCGCGCGCGCACGTTACGCGGAAGTGTTCGAGCGTGCCTGTTATGCGCATGCGCTTGTCTTTTATATGCGCATGCGTACTTTTACCGTAAGCGCACCGTAAGCGCTCCGTAAGCGTAACGTACGCGCACGGTTGGTCATGTGATCAAGAAACAGCACTTTTGATTGGTTTAAACTACTTTCAGTTCTAGAACTCTCCTACACCACACCCATTCCCCTCATTTCTGCTTGGGATCCCTTAGGAGAAGGAACTGAGTTGTCTTTGTGATACGATGGCAGAACAGCAGTCCTCTTCTGAGAGTGAGCCAGGTAGCAGCATCATCAGAGAGAGAAGGAGGAAACAAAAGACTTCTTTTGTATGGGAATATTTCACCTATCCAGAGGGGCAGAAAAAGGTAAATGCTCCTTTAGTCACCTGCTCACTTTGTGAGCGTGTCTTATCTAGAGGGAATCCAAGGAAGAAGTATTCCTTTGGTAATCACTCTATGGTTAGACACATTAAGGATAAACATCCCAGGACTTATGCTAGACATACTGGAGAAACATCTCCAGTAAGTCACCCAAGCACACCTGCAGATGCTCAGCCGAGTACATCTTCGGCAGCTCTGCCGAGCACTTCCTTTGCGGTGGGAGCATCACCCTTTTCTGGTCCTCTGGATATAAACCCTCGTTTTGGGAGGTTTGCAATGAGGTGCACAAGATGTCATGGCCTAATTGTTCATGCGGAGACCAGTGTTTCCCTCATAAACAATAGGATAGACCAGCACATCTGTGGTCCTTGTTAGTATTCCCATTCTTTCTTTCCTCTTTCCCTTTATGAACACAACAGTTCTTTTAAGAGCCAACCTTACTTCTTAACTTTTTTTTTAAAATTTTTAAATGACTTTTTTTTTTTAAAAAAACCAAAAATTTAATCAACCTACAAGGTCCATGAGGGACTACTACAGAAATGAAAAAAGCATAGAGAAGAGTAGTGAAGAAAAGTGAGCATTAAAGTAAATGTGTGATAATTCCAGAAATTTCACACTTACCTGACAAAGAAAACAACTAAAAGAAAAATAAGTGATTTATTTTACTTGCTGTAAAGAAGTTTATTTTTATATTTTTACTTTCTCAATCTGTAAAAAAAGAAAAAGGTATTAATATTTAACAATACTTTTTAGAATACAGTGCACATATTTTCATTTTTCATCAAACATATTTTTGCTCTTTTTTTGCTGTTTTCAGAATATATTGCATTTTACTGTAAATTGTAAAAGCAATTGCATTCATCACTTAACAGCGGGCAAAAAAAAAAAACAATCAGAAAGATTGTTTAAAAAAAGCCCAGAATCTCTTCTCACTAAAACATACCGTAATGGAAATGAAACATTTGCAATATAAATCTCAGGTAAGAACAATCACTAATTTCAGTAAATATCGTCCGAAAATTCTGTTGCATAAGCATAATCACCAAAATAATTTGTGTCAAAGAAGTCCACAATGCAAATTATTACCTTTCCGTAAGGCCAAATAGTAATTTTTATAATAATTTTTGATGACATTTCCGATGGTAATCCAATTAAATTGTAATAATGTTTTCTACAGATGTTGCAATTTCTTTCTAAAATTTTGGTTTCAGAAAAATTAAATAGGAATTTGCTAAATCAAAAGGCAAACGTTGCTTGAAAACCAATTCAGAATCATTACACAGTGTCCAGCCTTTTTCACATTTAAGAAAAACTGTGACCCCCAGATCGCTGCGGGACTGCGAGGACCAGCGTGCAGTGCGGCTCTCGATCTGCCGTAGCTGGTCCTCTTCCCGCCCCTATCTCCCCGGTGAATAAAACCTCAGGCGGATACTGTTTACCTGGTGCTGCTCGAGTGGGGATTACTGCAGAGTGACATTGGTGCAAGGGGAAGAGACTGACCCCCAGATCGCCGCGGGACTGCGAGGACCAGCGTGCAGTGCGGCGCTCGATCTGCCTTAGCTGGTCCTCTTCCCGCCCCTATCTCCCCGGTGAATAAAACCTCAGGCGGATACTGTTTACCTGGTGCTGCTCGAGTGGGGATTACTGCAGAGTGACATCGGTGCAAGGGGAAGAGACTGACCCCCAGATCGCCGCGGGACTGCGAGGACCAGCGTGCAGTGCGGCGCTCGATCTGCCGCAGCTGGTCCTCTTCCCGCCCCTATCTCCCCGGTGAATAAAACCTCAGGCGGATACTGTTTACCTGGTGCTGCTCGAGTGGGGATTACTGCAGAGTGACATTGGTGCAAGGGGAAGAGACTGACTCCCAGATCGCCGCAGGACTGCGAGGACCAGCGTGCAGTGCGGCGCTCGATCTGCCGCAGCTGGTCCTCTTCCCGCCCCTATCTCCTCCTACTTAACCTCTATCTGATCAAGCCCGGGCAAAGGGCGGGCCGTCTACGGCCGTCCAAGGATGACCAAGGCCGGGCTGGGCCACCTTATTTGATTCTAAGTTTTAATACTACACAGTGTTACTATATTATATACAGTTACAGTTTATTCCCCTAACAATTGTTTATTGACTACTGTTGTCCTGTCATTATGGCTTTACGTTCAGGGAAAAATAGATTGGTTACCTTGAATACAAACGCTGGTCTAGTTACGGGCACATTGGATCAGTTCTTCACAAGGACTACCAGAATTTTAGAGAAGGAAATAGCTCTTACAGAAAAGCGCCTGTCGATTGATATTTTGACGGGCAAGCGGTCCTCTCTGGGCGCGATCGGGTCTGCTGTAACACTGGCCCATTGTAATGACCTGGCCCCTCTGGTAGCCACTAGCACAATCCCTTGCTCATCAGAGGAGGGGCCAGGTGGTTTAGCTACCGGCTCTATGTTGAGTTCAAACTCACTTAGTTCTCTTTCTAGTGGCTTGAGCTGCAGAACCTCCACACCAACGTCTTCTACTCCTGCCCCCCGGTTAGAACAAGAACAAGATCAGGTGACGGGGGAGTAAATAAGAATTGTATTGTAACTTCTAAACTTGGAAAAAAGAAGAGAGGGGGAGGTCATAGGAAGGGTAGTGGCATGAGACTGCCAAAAACCCAAAACCCCAGCGATTCCCCACGGGTTGTGGTCCAGTCTCCTATCCCAAATGGTGTTCTAACTAACACTGTTCTACCTCTGAACCAACAGAATCCCAATGACGATCTTCTTGTCAAAATGGAAACACTAGTAAGGTCATTAATATTGCCCCTGATCAATCAATCGAACGAAACTAATCAAAGAAAAATTAGATCAGTTAGAGTTAATGGCTAAAGGAAACACGTCAAAACTTGACGCGCTGATTAAAAGCATAGAAAGCAAGGATGTTAGAGTCCCTCCCACTGTACCCTCAGGAAATGCTAGGACTGCTAAAGCCGCTCATTCTGTGACAAATGTAACTGCCGTAGTTCAGAATACTCAACCAGCCACAGGGGAAAAAGGTGTAGCAATTAGAAAAGCTCAACGCACTGAGGTAGCCATGGTGGTCGCCTCCAAACAGGCTCCTAATCCAAAGCAAGTGGTCAGACAGTCTTTGAGTGATGCACCCCAGGGCAGAGAAGTGCCAAGAAAGAGGCTCCCATGTGTAAATCTCCCCCCGGAATCTATGCCTTTCACTATTATCTTAACAGGGGTACCAGAACTTAGCCCAGAATCCCACGAATCAGATAGGGAATTTAAGAATAAAGTCATTTTCTGGCTTAGTAAGAATAGGAGATTACCCCTGGGCTCTAATACAGAGATCTTAGGTGTGAGGAGAGTGGCTTGGTTAGGCCATAGTACTAAGGATCTCGAGGGAGATTGTATAATTGTTAACCTTAGAGATCCTTGGGCTGTAGCTATATATGTAGGGAACCAAGGTTTGGCCGATCAGGTGATATCCAGTCAATAGGCCTACATTATTTCTACCCCTATGTGAATCCTGGTTTGCCACGTTTGTCACAGAATTCTGGTAGGGGCAGACCTTTTGGTAACAACAGATTGGATTGGGTAGCTCAGTATCTACCGCTAAGAAATAGGTTCGACCCACTCATGGGATTGGAGGGGGTGGATTGACTCCGGAACGATTGCATCTCTAATAGCGGGGTTAAAGATACGGCTAGGGATATGGCTGTTAGCCCCAGGAGGAAAAACTCAGATGAAGCAGTTGGTTTTTGGATAGAGACGGTTAGCAATATAAGTCCATCTTCTAATCCGTTGATTGTCCCCATAGTGGCGTACAAGGGAGGGAGAGGAGAGGTAGAACAAAAAGCAACGGCACCTTTGGGCATAGAAAATACTTATATGGCAGTAAATCAGAGTGGGAGAGACAACACCAGACAATTAAAAGTGGCACCTCCTGATGCAGTAATTAATCCTGTAGGAATAATTTAGGGTGAGAGTGATGTGAACCAGCCGAAAGTAACAATATTCTTGGGGAAAGAAGATAGTCTGGCTGAGGGTTGCCCTTTCCGCTTGATCTCATGGAACATAGCTGGTTTGTCTCGGAGGCTGGAGGACCCGGTGTGGTTAAAATTAATCGAATCCTTTGATATAATTTGCCTTCAAGAAACCTGGAGTAGAGTGGACCATAGCTTGGACGGATATCAAATGTTTAATGTTCACGCTGAGCCCTCACATGCTGGAAGAGCTAAGGGTGGTCTCATGACAACTATTTCTGTGAAGTATAATATGATAAAAACGGTTTCATTGGTGGAATCTCCCTGGTACCAAATGCTTATGATCAAGGATTTATTTCCAGTACCCTTGCTTCTAATAAATTGGTACTACAATATATTTGATGCCCATGCTACATCGGTTATTGAAAAATTACAGGATGAGATTGTTAAAGTGACTAACATCGTATTTCCCCTTTTTATTATGTGGATAGGTGATTTTAATTGTGCTTTGTGCAAGTTTAGCGGGACTAGAGTCTGTGGCTTGGTAGACTTAAGTGATCAGCCTTTGGCACATTTTAAGCACTCAAAACAAGGGGATGCTTTGAATAATATCATTACGATTAATGTACTTTGTGTCCTGGACACGCCTAGTTTTTCTAGACCATCGGGTATACCCACCTTTCAAGGTACAGGGGGCCAAATGAGCGTAATTGATTTCGCCATGGTCTCTAGCAGGTATACTCATCTTGTTAATGATTTTCAGATTGAAGTGAATCCTGCTAGCGACCATAACCCCTTAATCTTAAATCTGAACCCTGTCCTTGAGAGAGTTCAGACCCCGGAACAGCCAATAATGTACAGCCAGAATCAAGGGGTCTCCTTAAAGTGGGATAAGGTAGATGCAAGGCAATTGGAGGTGGAGATTTTTAAGACAAATAAGGTAGGGATGTTTGCTTAACCCCCACCACTGAGCCAGATTTAATAATTAAGAACTTTGAGGCTCTTCTAGGCAATGTGGCATCCCACCTCATAAAAACCGTGGGGGGGGGGAAAAGAAATTGGATACAAATTGTTTGATGCTGAATGTTCCGCAGCACAATCAAGATTAACGAAGGCATTACATCAAGTACCACGGGATAGGGAGCTTGTTAGAAATTCTAGGAAAATGTACAGAGATGTCATCAATAGGCGAAAATCAGATTTAAGGACAAAGGCATGGGAAGACTTAAGAAAAGCGTCAGAATTGAGGGATAGCAGGCTATTTTGGGAGGTAATAAACCGCCCATTTCTACAGAGTGAAGAAAAGGGCAATATGCTAGTGCATATACCGGGGGATACCTGGGAAGCACATTATGGAAGAATTTTTAATCCAAATGAGGTGACGTTGTCAACTCCTAATGAGGGGGTTGGCGATTTCCATTTGGAGTCAGCCCAAACGCTTAGCCTTTCACTCACTCTTTCAGAGGTAGAGGCTGCTTTAAGGAAGGGCACCATACTAAAGGCCCCAGGGCCCGATGCAGTCCCTTTAGATCTTTTTAAACACAACGTTGAGGTGTGGACACTACTTTTATTAAATGTATTTAGAGCAATTGTGGTAGGGCGAGAGGCGGTAGTGGTACTGATCTTTAAAAAGGGTGACAAGGGTGATCCGCGCTGCTACAGACCGATATCATTAATAGATGCGTCTTGTAAGTTGATGGGAAGAGTGATACTGGCACGCCTGGAAACATGGGCTGAGTCATCAGGTATTATCGTGAATTCCCAGTATGGGTTTAGGAGAGGCAAAGGAACCACAGAGCAGTGTCTTAATTTGGCTTTAATTATGGGTAAGTAGATTAGGGCCAAGCATAGTTGTATTCATCTGGCCTTCATGGACTTATCCAGTGCCTTTGACACTGTATGTAGAGGTAAGTTGTGGCAAATGATGGAGACCATGGGGTTTGAAGAACCGTTGGGCATCCTGCTTCGCAGGCTGCATGCTGCCACAACAGTGAGGATTCGATTTGGACCAGGTGGTGAGAAGACAAAATCCATCCCATCTACTGAAGGTGTTCGCCAGGGATGTATCCTGGCTCCTTTTTTATTCTTGGTGTACACCAATGGTCTAGAAAGTTTTCTGTTGGATAGCGGTGCAGACTTCCCCCAGGTAAATGGTAAACGGATACCGATGTTCTCTTATGCAGATGACACGGTGCTAATGACCCTCACTGCCAACAGCATGCAAACTTGTCTGAATGCCTTTGACATTTTCATGGAAGGATTAGATCTTAGGGTCAACTTCACAAAGTCTTTTGCCATGGCCTGTGGTCCCAAAGGGGTAAAATCTCGGAGGTTTATGGTGAAAGACTCAATTATTGCGAAAGTTGACAATTTTAATTATCTGGGGAATTTATTTAACAAAACGTTGAGTTGGGACCTTTTAATATCAGCTCACGCTCAAAAGGCTACACAATCTATAGAGGCCCTTTTTCGTTTTTCCAGTAAATTGGGTCAAAAGCCGATTGCAGAACTAAAAACTATATAAAGCAAAATGCCTCCCTGTTGCCACATACGTTGCAGGAGTGTGGGGGATACAAAATTGTGACAAGATCCAAGTTATGGAAAATACATTTATAAAGCGCCTTTTATCTGTCCCATCTGGTACCTCAAATAGTTTCTGCCATACCGAGGTGGGTATTGATTTTGTGAGTGATATTATCCATGTCTCTCCTCTGTTGCTATGGAGCAAGGTTTGGCGGTCTGAAGAATTGAAACTCACAAAGGAAATCTTACAAGACTGCCTTAAGCTTGATTATTCTATGGAGATCCCATGGCTTTTATATGCAAGGGAAACCCTTTACAAGATTGGGTTGGGACATATATTTCAAAATCCCGAAATGGTTGGCAAGGAATCTAAGTTAATGATTAAAAGCGCTTATTGTACCAGGTTAGGTATGTTAAGAAATAGTGAGCATGCACTATATAATAGGGGCAAGCTGCAGCAGCAGTTTTACCTATCGAATATCATGCATACTCAATGGCGTTTTTACTTGACAAGGTTCCGTTTTAGCTCTCTGCACTTTCTTTTTGCTTTCCCAAAACAAGGGGGGGTGGTGTGAGAGACTACCCCCTTGCCCTTGTAATGATAAGGTTTCACAAAGCACTGTGCACCTCATCCTCTTTTGTGCTTTGTATAAAGATCCAAGAAACCGGTTCATCAAGCCTGTTTTGTTAACCCTTGGATCCCGTTATTATAAAGAGGGTTATGAGTATTTACTGTGCTTGTCAACTCCAGCTATATGTAGTGCTGTGCTTAGTTTTATTAGATTGGCACTCAATATTAGAAATCGATATTGAACAGTATTATTATTGGAAACCTTCTGTAATAGACTACTATGTGGATTTGTATTTAAATGGAATGCACAAGCACTTTACAATATGCTCATATGTGTGACCCTTTTAGTCTAAATGTATTGCAAATTTAATATGGATATATAATATGTTTTTTAAAATAATTTTATGTAATCTTTTAAATCTGTGTATACTTTTATGATTCTATTTATGAATGGAAATAAAGTTTTTTATTGATATTGATTGATTGATACTGCCGGGTCTTTACAACGTGAGAGCAAAGGCTGAGTTTCAAATTATAATATCAATAACTCGTCTTTTATATAACACTTCATACCACAATCCTAATGTGTCTAAGCGCTGTTACTTAATTAAATGATACGTGTGCACTAGTGACACAGGAATGAAAAGTCACACGAGTGCTCAAAAGCGCACAACTACAACGAAAGTTCTATATATAAAAAAAATAGTGCGTTTCAAAGTAGTTTGCTTAGTCCCGGGAGTGGGAAACAGCAGACAGCTGCCATGATTTGTTTCCTTGTGGGAAACATTCCCTCAAGCAATCCGTTTAACAGTCCGGCAGGAAGGACTTTGATCATTATCTGCGTCACCATCTTTTGTTAATCTAGGAGCAGGAGCCCCAACCTAATCATTGATTGCTTTTCACCACATGCTAACACACTTAACACTTTCTGCATGCCGTGTGCACTTTCACTTTCATTTGATTCGCAAACACCACTCTCGGGACGTTGCCCTTGAGCAACGGCAGCCGCTTTTCGATTTTATTTTCTGTGTGCGTTCACTTATGTTTCACAATGCCCTGCTTTCCTGACACAATGTGACCTGGACTTTAGGCTTATATTCAATCACATGGGGGGAGGTGCGACATGCGGTAGGTTAAAGTGCGTGGGGGTTGAGTGCACAGAGCTGCACAGTGCCGGGGTTGTTTTGCCATAAATACTTGTTCCTACTGACAGCAGTGGGCGTAAAGATAAAAAGTAATTTTCTGGAGTTTGCCTACAGTTTTGGAACGCTTCTACGTGAGGATTTCAGTGCCACACACTATCGGCAGTAACATAAGGCATTCATATTTATAGAGGGGAGTGCATTTTAGAATGTAGCCCCTTGCAATTTAGGGGTTTTGAAGGAAAAGTAAAACTGATGCATTACTCCTAAAAGTTTTTATGCAGCATCATAAATCATTTATTTTCGAATCTGATCATTCTGTCAACATTAGTGAAGGGACAGATGAAGGTGAAGCAGTGACCTAAGGGTTACAGAGTTTGGGAGACAGACGTTTAGTCCTAAACAGGCAAGGCCTACGCCCTACGAAGAGAGGATTACCCAACTTCATTTGATAGCTCTGTATAAGCAAACGTTTTCCCTTCCTACTATCAGAGTATAGATGAGATTGAGCTACCCATTTATTCAGAAAGATGCACAGAGGAACGAAATCTAAATCTTTTCAGAGACAAGAGGCATCCCAGAACCCATGGCAGGTGCCATAGACCATTGGAGAGTGCAGGCAGTGCCCAACCCCCTAATAAAATTCCAAGTGTCCCCTCCTTATAACCTCCTCTTCACATAGCCACGCCTGGCCATCTATTCATTCCCCACTGACATTACCACTCGCTCTACTGTTACCTTCGTCTAGCCCACCCACCTGCTCCCTGACAATAGCCCACCTCACAGGCTCTGCTCCTCCATCGCATAAGCCCCCTAACAAAAATTGATCCTGCTGACACCGCCTAAAACAAACAAACATTGGCATAGCCAATATGTCTCGCCTTTGGGACCTTATAAGTGTTTACCCATGCAACAGTTGATGTTGTTGCACCAAGGATATTGTGCTGGATAACTAAACACTTATAAGGTCCCAAAGGCGAGACCTATTGGCTATGCCAATGCTTGTTCTTTTTCTTCCTGCTTGAGTCTGCGGTGCCTTCCTGCAGCCGGGGTGGGCATGGCCTGTTGCCGGGGCGGAGTTCTCCGGCTGGAGGTTTGCTGTTTATTTTTTTTATTTTACAAAGTTTTATATAGCACGAACTTGACCCGATCAGGTATCAGAGCGCGTTACATAGCACCAATTGCATTACATGAGGACACATTCATGTTTAGGTCTCGCTGAGTCAGCGCGCATGCGCTGCTCTGCGAGACTTTAGTAGGTGAGTTTTCAAAGTGCTGCTGGCTGGCGACAAGCTTGCGTGCACGCGAGCGTGCACCAGCGAACCGCCAGCCTTCAGCACCATCGGTCTTTCCTCTTGCTTGCTCCCTGCCTCCGCCCCTCCCCCCCGCCTTCGCGCTTACATATGGAATTGATGCTTTCTCCCAATAAACTTCTTTCTAACAACAATTATGACTCGTGTAGATAAATGAACTGGTGTATTGCTTTATATATATATACATATATATGTATACAAGGGCATTTGGTACAATACTAATTATTATTTATGAAAACGTTTTGATACCAATATTAAAGCTATAAATGAATTTAATTCAGATGGTTCTTTGCTTACATGTCTGAAGTCTAATGATGGTGTTGTGAATATGTGAAATATTGCTCAATACAGCCTGAGCAGGAGAATTATGAACCTGCTGGTATATTGAGTTGTAGGTGATTGATCCTTAATTGAGAATATATATGCAAGCTAGAACATTTTCCCATATTGGGATTATATTGACCCTCTTTCTACATTTAGCTAAACAAATCCTGTTGGTCAGTCTGTCAATTAGTTAGGTTGATAAAATAAGAATAGTTTAATTGATTATTGGTAATAATGATTATTGGCAGAGCTATAAACAGCAAGCGTTTTCAAAAGTAAGACTTTCATGATAAGTTAAGGCAATGTACACAGCCATGACAAAAACATGGATTGCCATCCCACCTATTGGGGTACTCTTAACATTAGAAGTTGCACAGGGAAACAAGATGTGGCTAAATTGTATTATGAGCAATTTGGATACAATTCCTTATTTCATTAGAATTCTGTCAACACTAATACATAAAGTAGTGCACTTACCAACTACAAGTTGTGGAGGTTAATACAGAAAGAATCTGCTTGCCAGAGCTCAGACAAGCAAACTTCATAGGAATTTACTCAATTTGAAGCCTTAGCTTGCTTTGTTTCCCAGGAGCTTCAGATGCTCCATAGTAGTTGGTTCTACAGTTTGGCTACAGGAGAATCTGACACACGAGAGCGAAGGGTAACAGTGGAGGGGTGACGTATGCACTAACACTGCATAGCATAAATTTTTTAAACTTGTAATATGTCAAAGAATTAAAATTTCTTCAATATGCTTTGATTGGCCAAACATGGATCCGTTTACTCCTTCCAAGCAGCTGTGGATGATTCCTAGCAGGTGTAAACATTTTTAGAACCGTGAATCTGTACGCCATAACTTTACAATTAGGCGGTAGTAAACCCAATGGAAGGGGTGATAGGTGGGCATGGTTTACCTTGAAAGTCTGTGAATGCCCACAACTATGTGAATTTTGGACATTTGCAAACTTATTATTAAGACTTTTCCACCTGAGAGAAGGTCGGAGATTTGCCCCAGAGCTGGGTAAAATCCACCTCCAAGGGGGGAATAAGACCTCTGCTATACAAATACAACATAGATAGACATACTCTGAAACTTTATGTCGGGGGCAGGGGTTGCTCCATACAGAAAACATGGAACAAAATAAATGAAAGAAATTAAAATGTGCTGTTGCACGGGAAAGTTCCTTTCAAAAAAGCACAGTTGTACTGTGCCCACAGCTGTGCATTGGGCAAACCGCAAATGCCACACGACCTTCCCAGTTGTATGACTGGAAACCCATGAGTGGTACGGCTTTCCAAGCACACTACTACTGGGCGTGCACCTGAATTCCCAAAACTCGTAAACGTACACCCATGCATAAGAGTTTGTTTACAGGTGCAGGAATAAAAACATATCTTTTGAATCGGGCTCTGATTTGTGCTACAGTTTAATTACTAAATGAAAGCCATCTGATGTGTTCGTATTGTTAGTTGTTCATCTCGCCCCAAAATAGTCTATTTCTACTGCATCACTTCTTTTGACTTTAAAAAAAAAAATTCTTTGTTATTCAATAACAGTAACAGTACCATAATTTCTCCCGCACTCCCCACCCCAGGGAAAAATTCACAACAATGCACACATACATTACATGGGTTCGCTGGTGTTGCGTGGCACACAATTGCATTTTTAGGTCTCGCTGAGTCCGCGCGCATGCGCTGCTCGGAGAGACTTTAGTAGGTGAGTTTTCAAAGTGCTGCTTGCTGGCGACAAGCTTGCGTTCACGCGAGCGTGCAGGTGCGAACCGCCAGCCTTCAGCGCCATCTGTCTTTCCTCTTGCTTGCTCCCTGCCTCCGCCCCTCCCCCCACGCTTACTCGATGTTTGTGTTCCTTTATTTTGAGATGCTTTTAGTATTACTGTCACACACACACCACACACACAACCACACACACAACCACACACACAAACACACACAACCACACCCAAGCACACCCACACACACAACCACACACACACAACCACACACACACAACCACACACACACACAACCACACACACACACAACCACACACACACACAACCACACACATACAACCACACACACAACCACACACTCAACCACACACTCAACCACACACTCAACCACACACACAACCACACACAACCACACACAACCACACACAACCATACACACAACCACACACACAACCACACACTCAACCACACACTCAACCACACACTCAACCACACACACACAAAACCACACACACAAACAACCACACACACACACAACCACACACACACACAACCACACACACACAACCACACACACACAACCACACGCACAACCACACACACAACCACACACACACAACCACACAAACACAACCACACACACTCACAGAAACACACACTCAACCACACTCAACCACACACACAACCCCACCCACAACCCTACCCACAACCACACACACAACCCCACCCACACAACCACACACACCACCCCACCCACACCACCCCACCCACACCACACAACCCCACCCACACAACCACACACACACAACCACACACACACAACCACACACACACACAACCCCACCCACACAACCACAAACACACACACACAACCACAGGGAGGAGACAACTGCAGCAGGACCTTTGGCTCGATCAGGACAGCAGAACCACTGGAAAAGGAACCCCTCGGCACGACCTGGGCAGTAAGAAGTTGTCACTGGAGACACCGTGATCCTATGAACAATCGTGTCATCAATGATCTATTCCAAACTGTAAACTGTGACAAATAACATCCCTATATATTGCAGTACCACAAAAACAGCAACAAGCATTGGCATAGCCAATAGGTCTCGCCTTTGGGACCTTATAAGTGTTTTGCCATGCAACAGTTGTTGTTGCACCAAGTATATTGTGCTGCATAACTAAATACTTATAAGATCCCAAAAGCGAGACCTATTGGCTATGCCATTGCTTGTTTTTGTTAGGCATGGGGCGATTAAGTGATTTGCCCAGAATCGCAGGATGTTCAGCGTCATTGCTGCGACTCCAACCCAGTTTCCCGGATTCGAGGTCGACCGCCCTATCCGTTAGGCCAACTCCTCTCCCTGCTGTGGTTTCCTCTGGCCTGTTGTGTGTGGCTGCAGCGACCAGCTGATTGGCATTTTTTCAGTGCAAGCTCTCCAGCTGCACATGGCTCAGTGTCCACATAGCGAAGCATGCAGGCTGGGTGCGGCTGTCTCGTGGGCCTGGTGAGAGATTGTTGGTCTGTGGCGACTCTGTTCCTGCTTGCGGTGTGGTGGTAGAGGAGGTACGGTGTTGGCATCTCCTGGGTGCCTGTGGTGGACGTGAGGGAGGGTGGGGGGGGATGAGTATGTAAAATATGTCCGTGCTTGTCTAGCCTAGCATGTGGCCGGGAGCGACTTTCTCAGGGTGCGCGCAACAAAAATTAAAGAATTTCTTTCCCTGGGGTGAATATGGTCACTGGCCATGCCCGGTCCTCTTCCCCGCCAAGTTTCTATCGTTGTACTGCCTCATTGTTTTTGGAGACCCTGTTTTCACTGTGCCACACTTGATGCCACACTTGTGAAGGTGGCTTTTGAGACATTATGGCTGTGCGGATGCAGCTTCTATCAGTCTTCATAACTCACACCAGTCTCCCCCTGTTCAGGACAAACCAGGAGCTTTAGCTCAGTGGCATGGTCTCCTGTTTTTGGTATCACGTGTCCCTCGGCTGCAAGAGTTCCGGTCCCAGCTGTAGTGGTACAGTTTTGTATGGCAGTTTTTGTAGATGGTGCCAGTAACAGCGCTCACTGGTTGAAAATTACCATTCGACTGATCAGCAGTTGGTTGTCTTACTTCTGCATGCAGCAGGGCCTGGGGTTGTTCCTGCTTGCAATGGTTTTGTGCCTGGCTTGTGCAGCTGTGGAGAAGGATGGCAGTGGGTGTCCCAGGGCTTTGCACCTGCTGAGGTTGCTGTTGTATGCACCATTCACAGGGTGTGAGCTGTCGGCGCTAATGTGGTACTCGTGGTGTTTTTCTAAATATGAACGCAGCCAGTGGCTTTGGCTCGATGGTGCGGATGCTTGTCAGTGGTTCAGCCTCACCTTCGGGACAGGAATTCAAATCCTGCCTAGGAGATCGAGGCGCTCTTTGTTATGTAGAAGTTGTCAGCATTTTTATTTTTGTCTTGATTGGGGTGGGATTCAAGTGCAGCCTTGTGCCTATGATGTATTCGGGCCTATGTGTCAAGCAGCCGACTTCCAGGTCGTTTGTGCTGGTTCGCCGGGGCGCAGGTTCCAGGCTTTGTTACAGTTTCAGGTCAATTTATTAATTTCTGCCCGGTTCTGCTGTTGGCACTTTGGTCACTGTTTTATGCGCCGCTCTGTGTCGCCCTTGCTTGTTGACATCCTGCCTTGGCATGGGCTATGGGTTGTCATTTCCATGTGCAACGGAGAGTTGCTCACGGTCTGTGAGACTGAGCAGGTTTTTTATATTTGTATTCTTAGTTTGCTGTTGTCTTCAGGTTCACTTGCTCTTATCTGCATTGAGGTGTGTGTGGACCCGAGCGTCTTCCGCCGGCCAGGTCTTGTGGTGCTTCTCTTTTCTTGTTTGCGGTACAGCAGGATATGGTGCCTGGCTTACGGTGTCCCCTGGGTTGCTGAGTGCTTGTGGTGGATACCATTGAAGGAGCTTGTGTATGGCTTTCACCTGCTTTACGACGCTTCTACACTGTCTGCTGGACAGGGACAGTGGAGTTGGGGGCGGGTGGTGGTTTGTCCAGAGGGCAGCTGTGCTCCTGCGAGGGTCACTGTTGTGTATGCTGTTGACAGGTGTGGCCGGTTGAGCAGCGCTCTTGTGGATGTTCTGGGAGACTGCTGGGAGTATTTACTCTGTGAAGCAGTCCTTTGCTCCTGGTTTGGTTTCTTTGGTTTCTGTTTGGGCTACCAAGCTTTTCAGTGTACAGTTGGAGGTTTTTTCCGACTGTCCTTCATAGATTGGTTGCTCGCCTGGTCCTGCGGGTCCTCTTTCACATTTCTTCTGAGTCTTGGATTTGCTCGGATGCTGGAGGACCCAGGGGTTATTTAATGAGGCTGGACGTTCCTTTTTCTTCCATTGGGGACGGTCTCTGTCTGGTGGACTAGGCAGGCCGGATGTCTCCCCCGAGGCAGCGCTCCTGGCTTGGACGGTCATGTGGGCACGTGGCCTTTGGGTGGTCTGGGGCTGCCCTTCAGCATGGGTGCCTTGCCTTCGATTTCTGTCCTTGCTTATGCTCCTTCCCCTGTTGTCACCCTGGCTGCAAGTGGCTTCATTCATTCTGCTGGTTACGTTTCTACTCATGCACGTTTATCCGTGTCTTCAGTGGTTCACTGTGAAGTCGTGCTTTTCAATTCCTGGTCCTGATGTTCAGCCTGTGTACCAGTTCCCGGGTAGTTGCCTGAATGTTGGCTCCCCTGCTGGCTGTTCTTCGTCAGCTGGGGATTTCCTTCTTCCCATTTCTAGCCGGCTGTTGGTCCAGGGGACTTCTTTTCCCCTGCCTGTTTACATGTGCTTTCTAGTTCAGCAAAAAAGTTGTTTGTATGGGTTCCGTCACCAGTAGGGCTCCTGGCGGATCTTTGGCCTGTGGGACTGTTGTTTGCTTTCTCTTATTTTTCTTCCTAGTGTTGTTTCTGGTTCGGTTTCAGAGGGTAGGAGCTGCTCCAGTTCTTCTGGTAGCTCTGGCGTGGCCCCGTTTTGTCTGTTTACTCTGTTTCTGGAGATGGTAATGGGTCTCGAGTGGCGGTTTCCATTGGTTCCGACCGCCCTGTGGTTTCTCTACGTGGGTCTCCTCTTCTGATACGTCATCCGGAAGGTTGCTCCATGTTCTTCTTATGCTCAGCATGTGAGTCGTTTCTGGCTTGGTATGCTCAGTCGTATGGGGTTCCTCTTTCTTTTGCTCTGCCTCAGGGGATGGTTTTCTTGCTTCTGGTCCCCTTGAGGGGGTCTGGTGGTCATTTGGGGCTCTGGGTTTTCAAATCTGGTGATTAGTCCGTTTTGGGATTTGCCTCTGGTTTTGTGGACTCTCTGGTCCCCCACGTTTGCGCCATGAGCATTGGTGGGTTACTGACTTTTGGCCTTGCTGGTGCTGTTTCTGGTGGCAGTACAGTCTGCTCGCTGGATGGCTGCAGTAGGCTCGTTCTCTTGTCTGTCTCCTTGCTTCAGATGTTTGTGGACATGGTTATTCTTTGGTTGAGCCCAGGTTTTGTTCTCATGGTGCTTTCTTTGGTTTCATTTTTTCCTGATGGTATGTTTTCCGGTGTTTTTTTCCAGCTCCTCTGTCTCCTGAACAGGTGGCACTTCCTTTGCTTGCTGTGTGGAAGGTGGTTCTGCTCTTCCTAGTCCCAAAGAAGATGTTCTGGGTCTCCTTCGCTTGCTTGTGTGCTTGGTCCTGCTCATATGGGGAAGGGAATCGACTCTAGCCTTGTGCAGGTGGGTTGGGTCGTGCTTCGGCTTGTTTTTAAGCAGTTTGGTCTGTCTTCTCCTCTACGGTTGCTAGAGAGGTCTCTTTGTGGCATGTCGGCTACCATGGCTGAGGTTCATGGTACTTCTTTTCTGGGACTCTGTTGTGCTGCCTTTTGGACATTTCTTTCTAATTTTGAGTCTCCTTCTTGGGTGGTCTAAGGTGCGGCGGTTCCAGGTTTTGGAGTGCTGGCTTCCGTGTTGTAAATAGGCTTTTTGCTTGTGGCTTGAACTTATGTTTGCATTTTCTGGGAAATGGTTGTGATTGGAGGCATAGGGGCCTCAATGAGGTGAGTCCTCACGGTGAGAGGCGGAATCTGAGCTATACTGTTACTGATGAGTAATTGCAGCATTTCAGGATGTATGATACATAAAGGATATTTCTTATTTTCTGGCTGCAGGGTGCATGTTAAACATTTCTCTTTATCTGACACGTTGATACGTAGCAGAGATTCTTCATTGTTTTTCAGATGCATCTTATGTATTCTCTAATTATTTACCAGTTGCTTATATGTTGGCACTTGTTTATGTGTCTGACTGATAATCTTCGTTTGATGTGGTTTGGCTTGATGCAGATTGGGGATTCTTTATTATCTTTCTGGCTGCCAGGTTCATAACTGCCATTCACTTGTTCTGTGAAAAAGGCCGTCAAGAAAATAAAGAATATATTATCTTCCGCATACTAAATAAAATGCACTCTTTTATCCATATTTATGCGGACCATATACAGAGAAGATGGTCTATACCTGCTTGACTTTTTCAATATTTTTTAGGTAAAAATGTGTCTTAGTACTATCCCAATTATGTTCCTGACTACCATTCATCACATCCTGGTTTCTATAGTCCAGTGTCAACCAGACCCCACACATCATATTGTTCTAGCGGCAGCACCTTCAGATTCTTCTGCCACTATAAACATTTATAAGCACTCTATTCCTTCTTAAAGCTAGGTACATGATTTTTTAAATTTCCTAAGATAAATTTGTCCTAACACCAGTGACATTGCAGAGGATTTTTAATGTATTTCTGTTCACCACATACATGATAAAGAATTTGTATAGATCACCATCACATCACATTGTGTTGGTAGTGCGCTGCAGATGCTTCCAGGATACCTTCCTGAACAAGCAGATGTGCCAGCAGGGGAAATGAAAGATCCTGCATAAAGGTAGGCCTTGCTGCCAGCACTCCTCTTAAGCAGCAGAAAAGATGGCAGCTCAGTGTGAAAGCCGTCTCGGTAAAAGAGGCAGGAGTACAAAGGACACTCTCTGCTCACCAGATACAGAGGAGCTACTTTCACTTTTTCTGTCTTATAGATGCAAAGCATATTTTCTTCTCAACATAGTTTGGTGCCGTATACTTTGCAGCCATTTTTAGGTCTTATCTGCATGCACTCTTGTGAGAGATGTTGTATAAAAGGGGCTTGCAGCCTGCCCATTGCTAAACATTTATTGCCTTCATTGTTACTCTTATTTTCTGCCTTCTAATTGGCCAGTGTGTGGCTTCCCTTCCTCTTCTTTCTGCAGGAGCATGGACCAGCTACTGATTGCTGTCCTTCCGCTGATCATGCTGTGACTGAGGCACTACTTTTATCATCTTTTTTCCCTGTCTACCTAGTTGAACCTTTTGCCATATGTAACGGTTTTACTAGGACACACACTTCTAAGAAGCCCCTTTCTCTTTTGAAATGGATGTTTATTGTTGCATTATCTGCTTTTATTGTGACAAAATATGTGATCAGCTTCTAACTGACATGGGTGCAATTCCTTTCTTTGTGTGATCGGATTTTTTGCCAAATGTCATTTTTTTTCTTTCCCCACAATGGGGGATATTAACTGATTTACTCAGAATCACATGGGTGTTGTGCTGAGACCTAACCAGCAGTGGTAAAGCCAATAGGTCTTGCCTTTGAGACTATTGGCTCTGCCAGTGCCTTTTGTTCACACAGTAAACCATGGGCAGTGCCAGCTTTGGCAATGATTTGTAGCCATACTGTACAGCAGCCAGGCAAAACTGGGATTAAAATAGGACTATGATTCATCCAACGCAAATGCACTTAAAAAACAACAACGCATTAGCCATGGCTGCTTCATAGTTCCTTTTTAAATTTGTTCTAGCCACACTGCAAAGTATCCGCAGTACTGTACAGCCTGGCTACAAAACATTGATTGTTTAACTTTTTATCCAACTGCTAGGTACCTAAGAGGTAGTATAAACTTTTCACGTTGTAGTCTAAACAATAGAGGAGTTTGTTACCTATTAAGTTATGTGGTGGCAAAAAGCAGACCGTTTTAATTGGTAGCCTGCAACATGTATAGTTTGGGGTGCCTATCCGATGAGCTGGATAAATAGGACAAGCATTGGCATAGCCAATGGGTCTCGCTTTTGGGACCTTATAAGTATTTAGTTATGCAGCACAATATCCTTGGTGCAACAACATCAACTGTTGCATGGCTAAACACTTATAAGGTCCCAAAGGCGAGACATATTGGCTATGCCAATGCTTGTTTTCTATTTGATGGAAATGTTTAGGTCTAAAAACAACACCAGTGAGTGGTTTGCTGCACAAAGGATCCAGGGCTGCGATGAGGCTAGGACGAGGAGGCTGTGACTGAGCACTGCCTATTGCTTGTAACATGGAAAGGGTTCAGAATATCTGCATTCATCTGTATTTTATTAATCCCACCAAATATCAGCATGAAGAATCCCAATAAACATCTGCATCAACTCACATACCTCAACCACTCCCCCACCCCACTAATGTTAACACCCAACTGCTATTTATTTCATCTACCCCAAGGAAATTCTAGTGAATGCATGGAATAGTTGCTTGAGTCACTAAACTAACCCCAATAACATGACAAGCCACTAACCTTGGGTTCGGTAGCAGCATGCTGCCCAGGGTAAAGCGCTTCAGCACCTTGTCAGGGGTAGTAAGTGTTATATAAATGCAATTACAATTACAATTACAATTTACCAAGGTTCCCCAGAAATGGATTTCTGAGGCTTAGATATCTGTGTGAGTGAGAAGGGCTGGGGGTGTGGGGGTTCAGGAGCGAGAGATAGGGGAGAAAGAGAAGACTTTGACTGTTGAAAAGAGGCTAGAGAGAGTGGAGCAGGCAGAGAACAAGACAGATGGAGAGTCAGAGGAAGGCAAGAAGGAGCAGGAGGGAGAGAGTGACAGGAAGTGAAGTAAAAGTGTGTAGCGAGAGCGAGGGGGGTTGGGCTGAGGGCAAGGTGTGTTTAGGAACATCAAAGGTTCTTGAAATGGAGAGACGTCATTGAAGATGGAGTAGGTGGGAGAGAAGTGTCATGGCGAGGTGGAAAGAGAGATGAAAGAGAGGTGGGATTGGTAAGGGCAGAGGGGGCTGGAGAGTGTGCAAGACAATAAGGAATTTATGAAGGAAGAATGATGGGAGCACGGGAAGGTAATGTAAAAAAGGAAAAATATGGCAGAATATGAAAGACGGGCGGGATAAAGAGATGGGCTATAAAGGGGAAGAAAGATGTGACGAAAGGAGCGGTCAGAAGAGGGTAGACATTAAAGCGGGAGAGAGGTAGGTGACAACGTAAGGGAGTGAATGATGGAAAAGGACAATGCAGATATAAAAATAGGAAAAGAGGAGAAGATGAGGGTCCGAGAAGATGGTGAAGTGAGGGAGAAAAGGGGGCGAAGAAAGCACAAAGAAACTGGACCAGGGAGAAGAAGGAATCAGAAGAGTGATGATCAGGAGATGTAAGGGGGACAGAGTGGCGGGAAACGGGAATGAAAAAGACCAAAGGTGGAGACGGGGCAAAGTATGAAGAGAGCTGAGGTTGAGAAGATAGGGAAAGCAATGAGAAAAGGAGGAGCTAGTAAGACCATGTATGATGTCCTGGCTCGTTCACGTATGGAACGGAGATTCTGGGAGAGTCAGGGGAGGAAAAGTGGGGAGAGCCCGTGAGCAAGGGAAGAGAGTCTGGAATGAAAAAGACCAGCGAGAACAAGGGGTCTAAGAGGGGAGAGAAAGAGATGTCAAGGGAGCAGGAGAGGGTGAGAAAAGGCGATTCATACGAGTGTGTGAAAGAGCGGTAGATTGGGTTGACAGGGACAGAAAATAGTTTGGGAGAGCATCAAAGAAAAAGAAGAGATACCTGTCGGAGAATAGGATCTGCACTTATGTTGCCCCCCCTTTTTTCCTGATGTATACACTGGTTTCTGGCTATAGTCAGGCTGGGTCCCTGCTAATCAGGGCCCCAGTCTCTCTGTTCTCTCTAAACGACTTGGAGTGCATATTAGATGCACTAGTGATTGGTTACTGTGGTGCCTTATGAGCCCCTAGTTTATGGTACCATAGGTACCAAGGGCATAGGTACTTTACAGGCCTACCAGGGGCTGAAGCATGTATTATGCCACCCCTGGGAAGCAGACTAAATCTGACACCTCAGGCCTGCTACTGCAGCCTGGGTGAGGTGGTGTTAGCACTCCTCACAGAGGTATAGGTTCCTATATCTCACCATACACACACATATAAACCTATCAGCCACCCCTATTGCAGGCCCTATCAATCCTGAGGGCAGGGTGCTTGGTTTGCAATGTGAGGGGGTGCCTCTGCCTGAGAAGGGCCCCTCTGCAGCTGGCGGGGTCTATTCCCTGTGGCTGTTTGTGGGTGCGGTTAAACCATATACTCTTAAGTGCATTATAACCTCCCGGTTAATGCTAACTTTGGAATGACTGCATCAAAACATGTCATATTTGGTGTCAAACATCTTGCAATCATACTCCCACACCAGTAACTGGTGTGGGAGTATGATCCCATCCTTCTAGAGGGGATGGCATGCACCTACTGTGGTAACACGGTAGAAATCTGAAAGAGCCCTGGCATCACAAAATGGATGCCACCAGCACAGACACTGGGCTGCCCTCCTGCTGCTGACCGAAACTCACAGTGGAGGAAGCCCAACAATAGGCATCCTGTCACAGGGAGGTGTCACCACCTCCCAGACAGGATTTAGTGTATTGGAGCAGGGTGGGTGCACTCTTAGAGTGCTTTGAAGTCCTGCACTGGGGGAGCAGTAGGCTCCTCTGTGCATATGCCAGCTCAAACCGGTTCAGGGGCTACCAGCCCCTGTTCTGGCACGAAACTGGACAAAGGGGAGTGGGTGTAACCATCCACCCCCCCTGACCCTCCTAGAGGAGTGGTCATAGAGCTAGTCCCTCCCTTTCTTTCACTATAAGATAGGTACACCTTGCCATTGCAAGTTAGATAACCCCTGGACAACGCTTTACAAGAAGAATCCTGGCCCTTCAACGTTCCACTACCGTTGGAAGACTGAAGAATCTCCCTTGGAGTCAAGGAGTGACTCCCCTGCTTGGCAGGCACCAAAACTTGAAACAACGGTCACAAACTTTCCCGCCAGAGTCCGAAGTCCCTGCAACCCCAGAAGCGGATTTACTGACCTCGTCGGCCATTTTGAGTCCCCAGCGAAGCTGTGGCGTCTGGACCCCACGAGTGACGAGGAACTGCACAATACCTGGGAACCGTGCACTATTGTCGAGTGCAACCCCTTCACGACGTTCAACGATCTTGTGCTTTGGACCATTTGTGGCCCAAGCCTCCAGCAGGTTTTGCAGCAAAAATCAGAGGCCTACCACGTCCCGAGTGACCGTGGGCTCCTGTGAAGCATTTCCTCAAGAGGCGTCTTCGCGGTCACTTGCCCGTTAGCTAGTGGGTCCCCCGAAGACTTTCTTACCGACTCAAAGGGCTCCCCTGGTTGCTCCAGGCCTGCCCTCACTCACTCTCACTGGGTGAGTCCCTCAGACCATGCTGGTCAGCACCATCGACTTTCTGCACTCTACACGAGACTTGCTTTTGCCAAGGCTTGTTGGCTCCAATCCGGTTGCCGACACAGCCATCAGCTGCAGACGTCATGGGACACTCCGAATCCAGCTGCTGGTCATCGTCGATCTCTACTGGACCTCGTGAGCAAAGAGTCAAAACACCATCGACGACCTGAAATCACCCGACATCCGTGGGCATCCATCTTCCTGGCCCTGGGTCACTGGCAAGTGACTGTGAACACTGTCCCTTCAATTTTCAGGTCTTCTACATCTTGAATCCAGCCTTGGATTCCACCGGACACTTCTTCAGTCGGCGCAAGCAGCAAGTCTTCTTTGGTCTCCATAGAAAACAGCGACGCGACCCGACACCAATAAGACACCTATGCACCCGGCTTCCCTGGGTGAGGTAACTCGTGCACTCCGGTGCCCTAGTGTGTGTTGGCACTCAAATTACGTATCTTGTAAGTGGCTTGCTTGTATAGTTCCTCGAAGTACCCTAAAACTTTAACAATCAAACCACGACTTGCTCCGTTGTAATCAATAGTGAACCCGCGTCTGTGTTCTCACACTGCACGTGTCTCCCGTGGGTCTGTTACTTACCTGCTATCACTGCATTCGTGAAGCCCAAGCGATTCTACAGGCCCTAGGCCTTGTCATTCTGCAAGTCGACTTTCCTAACCCATTTTTTTTAGTGTATGGTCTGGTACGCCCCTAGGGCCCCAGCCATATTTGTGCTTAACTTATTGTGAAACGTTGATATTTGAATGTGTTCCTGGCTTCTAATCTCATAAAGAGATTAGTAGAGTGTGTCTAGCAATAAATACATATATATTTGATATATATATACCTGTGTGGTGTCCTTTCATTTGGTAATTCAAGAGATTATAAGGTAAAACCAGCTGCTTTACATTCCTCTGAGACTTAGCCTGAAGGCTGCTCTCCACAGCTACCACTAGGATAGCTTTCTTTAAAAGGTTGTTTTAAACCTATCTACCATAAGAGTCAAATTGGACTGGTGCAAGGTGGCCACTATAACTAATGACCAGCATATGCCAGGCCAACTTCTCACATTGGTGGGCAGCGTGTGGGATTCCAGCTTGCCATTGTTTTACCAGAAAATCTCTATTTGAATTACTAACTGAAAACCACTTAAGGTACTCAAGGTACATATAAAGTCAAGCTTAGTATCAATAAGTCCTACTGAACTTAGAGCTGTTTGTGAAGGGATAGCACACCCTTGCTACTGCTCAAGCTAGGTTCAGTAGGCCACAAACTAGTGTAGGTAGTACAACACTGCACAACACTAGAATGTCCTCAAGGGATGGAGCCAGTGGGTCCACCCAGCCTCAGTACAAGGACATGACCTACTTTGACATGAAGGCCATGTGTGTTGCATGACACCTGAAGCTAGGACGGAGTCCCTCAGCCCTACACCTGATAGATCTGTTGATAGCAGATGACCTTAGGTCAGTTCTAGGAGCTGACCGGTCTGAAACAGGGGGTGGGCCAATTACAGTGTCTGGGTCTGATGATGAAAATGAGGATGACCAGGACTCTGTAGTTGAAGGGCCAGATCCACAAGGATCTGAACAGGACAGAGGAATTCTCCTTAAGAGAGCTGACAGAGTGGAAGAGAGGCTTAGGTCCCCTTCAAGGGAATCTAACCACTCATATCACACTGACAGATAATCTGTCCATCAGAGGAACTCATACTTCCATAGAGAGACCTCCTCTGAAAGAAGGTACAAGATGCTCCAGTATGAGGAAGCTAGGCTTGCCCTCAGAACCAAGCAATTGGCCTTAGATAGAGAAGCCTTTGAGCTCCAGAGAGCTTCTAGAATAGAGGGGTTAGATACCCCTGGTGGCAGCAACAGTGTCCCTAGAGGCAGAGTTTACATTCCAGACCATAGGAACCTCTCCAAGATTGTTCCTCCCTACCAGAGTGGGGATGATATCCACAAATGGATGACTGCTATGGAGAGGGCTTGTAAAGCTCAACAGGTCCCCCATAAACAGTGGGTACAATCTTGTGGCTCTCCTTTTCTGATAAAGGTAGAGACAAGCTCCTCACTGTTAGAGAAGAGGATGCTGATGATTATGAAGTCCTGAAGAGTGCATTAATAGATGGGTTTGGCTTAACCACTGAACAGTACAGGTTGAAGTTCAGAGACACCCAGAAAGCACAGACTCAGGACTGGACTGGCTTTGTTGATTGTGCAACCAAGGCTCTAGAAGGTTGGCTGGTTGGTAGTAGAGTTACTGATTTTAAGGGATTGTATAATCTTATCATGAGAGGACAGATCCTTAATAATTGCCAAAACCAGTTGTTGCATCAGTACCTGGTGGACTCTGATCTGACCTCTCCCCAAGAATTGGGAAAGAAGGCAGACAAGTAGGTCAGAACCAGGGTGAGGCAGAACTCCCAGAACCAAGGGGGTGACACCAAGAAGCAAGATCCTAAAGGCTCTGAGAAAGGTGGGGATAAGGCAAAAGACCAGAAGTCTTCACAAGGGCCCCAAAAATCTGCATCTGGTGGGGATTCACAGTCTGCAAAGGGAAAAGGCCAAAAGAAGCGCTGGTGCAAATTCTGTAAACAGAAAGGGCACTGGACTTCTGATTGTACAAAGTCCAAAGACCAAACCACCACTACTCAAACCCCTAAGGCAGCTGTTCCCCCTAGTACAAGGGTGTAGTAGGGTTGACCCTGGGTTCTGATGTGGACTCTGGCCTAGTCAGAGTACCAACACAGGCCAGGGATGTGGAATTCCTATAGCCCGACGCCCGGGACATATTGTTTGGGGTCAAGGGCAACAAGTTTTAATGTCTATTTTGTCCTTGGGACAAGTAGGCCCAACCCCCTACAGCACAAACCCTTTAGCTGCCAGTTTACAATACCACATTATGGATCAAGGAAGAGCATTGTCTAAAGTTAAGGTAATATGTGTGTCCATGTGTTAACACTGTTCAAACTTGTAATTATGGTTCATTAATGCAAAGCCTTTATTATTAGGGTGAGCACTAAAATTAAATGTCAGCTCTGCCTGCACTGCTGACGGTGGTTCCAGTATAAACGTGTACACACGTTTTCAAAGTTTAGTAATATGAGGCTATGTATAATGCTCCCAGAATGCTCTCTGATTATATGCAAATATTTGCAGAAGCTTGAAAGCAACCGTGATGATTCTTTGCTTTCAAAATAAAATGTTCACAAAAAAATGCAAGCAGGAAAAAAATATATTGCTAAACTACTGTAAGATTTTAGGTACCATATCTTTGCAGCATCATTTAGTCACATGTTGATGTATGCTTGTATTTCCCAAAAATATTCATAATGGAAAATCAGTGTAACCAGTTAAAATATGATTGTGGGAAACAAAAATAAACAAGCATTGGCAAAGCCATTAGGTCTGAAATTGGTGGTCAGGCTTTTGGTTTTGTCAATGCGTGACTTGTTTAGGCATTGTTTTTTGTAAAACAATATCTGTGTGGGAGCTGCAGGGCTCTCGCCATTCTAACAAGCATTGGCAAAAGCAAAAAAACAGTTTTTGGTCTCAAAAAGCACACATTGCCACAGCACTTCCAGGCTCTGAACAAAACTACTTTGTGTGCCAATATGCTGCTTGTAATAGAGCAGAATACTGTCACTCACAGTGAAGCCAGATGATAGACCGAGAGAAGGAGAGAGAGAGAGAGACATAATTTTACTAAACACAAAAGGTCATGGTTAACCCCAGGCCTAATTGGAGGCCCAATTATTAAAGAAAGTCTCAAAAGTGCATCCATGGTATATATCCATGCATTAAGTGCATATATACAGTCTCCGTGAATTCACAAGAATTTACAGAAGTAGGCCAAGAAATAGTACTGTAATATTTGTGAACTGCAATTTAGCATGAGCAAATGTGCTTGTGTAGATTTGCTCATGTGAATGTTTCAAGTTCACTTTTCCTCCAACCACTTTTTTCCCAACCCTGAAGAAGTTTATCGTCTGCCACGAGTACATTTCCAACCTTTTTCAGTATGGGAAAAGATTAAAAAAGAGTTGGTGAAAACCCTTACATGCAAATGAGTAGGTTTGCACAGACTCAAAATGCCTTCCAACCCTTGAACAATTGCTTACCACTACCTTCAGCTCCAGTATGTAGACCTGCAGAAATGTAGCAACATAAGGGAATTTCTAGTATTCAAACCCTACTATGGTACAAGCCCTGGCCTAATTAGAGAGGCTTTATCAGAACTCTTGCTTAATGATATTGCTGTCGTAATTTGTCGCCACATTACTTGGGACAAAAGGGACAAGTGGATTTTGTTTCAGGACAAGTAGATTTATGAAGCTACCTGCTCCATGGACAAGTAGATATTTTATTACATTCCACACCCCTGACAGGCAATGCTAGTTTGTGAGGGAGACCTTGATATGTCCTTCCTAGTGAGCCCCAGTAACCTGGGCAAGTACAAACAGCAGCCTATAATAAATGGCAAACAAGCTTTGGCATTCAGGGACACAGGTGCTAGTGTCACCATGGTGGCAGAGGATCTAGTGGACCCTGCACAGATCATCCTGGGTGAAATGTACCAGGTAACCAATGCAAGCAATGTCAGGACCAACCATAGTCTGGGAGTTGTGAATTTCTCCTGGGGAGGGGTAACTGGCCTTAAGAGAGTAGTAGTCAGTGCAGACCTCCCTGTCGAATGTTTGTTGGGCAATGATCTGGAGACTTCAGCCTGGTCTGAAGTAGAGTTATGGACTCATGCTGAGATGTTGGGCATACCTGCAGAGGTATTTGCTGTGACCAGGTCACAGGCCAAGATGCATAAAACTGAACCAGCTCTGGATCCTGAAACTATGGACCAGATGCTACCCAAGAGGAGGAGCAGTAGGGTTAAGGCTGTGCCTTCCCCTCTGTCTCAGATCTCAGATTCCCCTCCTGAGGGAGGAGAAGCAGAGCCTGAAGAAGGAACTGCCCCAGAGGAACTTGAGCCTGATCAGCTTGAGTTCTTGGGGGCAGGGGGACCTTCCAGGGAAGATCTGAGTAAGGAGCAACAGTGCTGCCGCTCTCTTGAACCCCACAGACAGCAGGCTGCTGCTGAGGCTGCTGGGAGTGCTAGTGGGTCCCATAAGGTTTATTGGGATGAGGGACTCCTATATTCTAAGGCTAGAGATCCTACCCCTGGAGCCACCAGGAGGTTGGTAATACCTCAGAAGTTTAGGGGGTTCCTCTTGACCCTAGCACATGACATCCCTTTAGCAGGACACTTGGGCCAAAACAAGACCTGGGACAGGCTTGTCCCTCATTTTCATTGGCCACACATGTCAGAGGACACAAAGGAGTTTTGTCGCTCCTGTGTCACTTGCCAAGCCAGTGGCAAGTTAGGTGGCACAACAAAGGCCCCCCTGATACCACTACCTGTGGTGGGGGTACCCTTTGAAAGGGTAGGGATTGACATTGTTGGTCCCCTTGACCCTCCAACAGCATCTGGGCACAGGTTTATCCTGGTGGTAGTGGATCATGCCACCAGGTACCCAGAAGCAATTCTCCTCAGGACCACCACAGCCCCTGTGGTGGCAAGAGCCCTCATTGGAGTTTACTCCAGAGTGGGTTTCCCTAAGAAGGTTATATCTGACAGAGGTACAAACTTTGTCAGGATATCTGAAAGCAATGTGGAAGGAGTGTGGTGTCAATTACAAATTCACTACCCCCTATCACCCACAATGCAATGGGCTTGTTGAGAGATTCAACAAGACCCTAAAGGGAATGATTAAAGGTCTCCCAGAAAAGCTTAGGCGAAAATGGGACCTTTTACTTCCCTGACTTCTGTTTGCATACAGGGAGGTCCCACAGAAGGGGGTTGGATACAGCCCTTTTGAACTTGTTTGGGCACCCTGTCAGAGGTCCATTATGTTTGGTGAAGGAGGGATGGGAGTTACCTCTCAAACCTCCCAAACAGGATGTGATGGACTATGTACTTGGTCTCCGCTCCCGAATGGCAGAGTACATGAAGAAGGCCACCAAAAACCTTGAGGCTAGCCAAGAATTGCAAAAAGCTTGGCATGACCAAAAGGCTGTCCTGACTGTTTACCAGTCAGGCCAAAAAGTGTGGGTGTTGGAGCCTGTGGCCCCAGCAGCCCTCCAGGACAAATGGAGTGGCCCCCATACAATTGTTGAGGAAAAAGGGAGAAGTCACATACTTGGTGGATCTTGGAACTCCCAGGGACCCCCTTAGGGTGCTCCATGTCAAGAGATTAAAGCCATATGTGGACAGGGCCTGACATGGGCTTGCTCATGGCAACTGATGAGGACCAGGAGGAGGAGGGTGACCCTCTCCCTGACCTGCTGTCACAGAACCCTGATGATGGGTCAGTTGATGGTGTTGCTTTAGCAAGCAGCCTCACTGAGCATCAACAAACTGAATGCAGACAAGTTCTGCAACAGTTCAGACATATGTTTAGCCTGACCCCAAGTCAGACTTCCTGGTGCACCCATGAGGTGGACACTGGAGACAGTCTGCCTGTCAAGAGTAAAATCTACAGGCAACCTGACCATGTCAGGGACTGTATCAGGACTGAAGTCCAGAAAATGTTGGAACTAGGTGTTATTGAGCCTTCAGATAGACCTTGGGCTAGTCCAGTAGTCCTAGTGTCAAAACCTCACACCCAGGGTGGTAAGAAAGAGATGAGGTTTTGTGTAGACTACAGAGGCCTCAATGCAGTCACCAGGACTGACGCCTACCCAATTCCAAGGGCAGATGAGCTCATTGATACTTTGGCCTCAGCCAAATATCTGAGCACATTTGACCTAACAGCTGGCTACTGGAAAATCAGGTTAGCCGATGTTGCCAAGGCCAAAACTGCATTTTCAACCCCTGGTGGACACTATCACTTTGTGGTAATGCCCTTTGGTTTGAAAAATGCACCTGCCACTTTTCACTGGTTGGTGAATAAAGTTCTGACTGGTATGGAAACTTATTGCTCAGCTTATCTAGATGATATTGCTGTCTTTAGTTCCACCTGGCAGGATCACCTGGCCCACCTCAGAAATGTTTTGGAGGCACTGCAGAAAGCAGGCCTCACTATCAAGGCCACTAAGTGCCAGATAGGGCAGAGTCAGGTTGTGTCCCTGGGCCACCTTGTAGGTGGAGGTCAGGTTCAACCATTGCAGAGCAAGATCCAGACCATAATGGAATGGGTAGCTCCAACAACCCAGACACAGGTTAGAGCCTTTATAGGCCTGACTGGGTACTATAGGAGGTTTGTTAAGGGATATGGATCTATAGTGACCCCCTTAAATTATCTTGCCTCTAAGAAAATGCCAAAGAAGGTTCAGTGGACAGCTAGCTGTCAGAAGGCATTTGATGACTTCAAGCAGGCAATGTGCACTGCCCCCATCTTGCAGAGTCCAGACTACCAAAAGAAGTTAATTGTTCAAACAGATGCTTCAGAGCTGGGTGTGGGAGCTGTACTGTCTCAACTAAATGATGAAGGTCAAGACCAGTCAATAGCTTTCATAAGCAGAAGGCTGACCCCTAGAGAGAAACGTTGGTCAGCTATAGAGAGGGAGGCCTTTGCTGTGGTGTGGGCCCTGAAGAAGCTGAGGCCATACTTGTTTGGCACTCACTTCATAGTTCAGACTGACCACAAGCCCCTCCTATGGCTCAAACAGATGAAAGGTGAAAATCCTAAACTATTCAGGTGGTCCATTTCCCTACAGGGGATGGACTATACAGTGGAACCTAGACCTGGGACCCAACATGCCATTGCAGATGGACTCTCAAGGTATTTCCACTTAGAACATGAAGACTCAACTGGTCAAGGTTAGTTTTATGTCCCTGCATTTGGGGGGGGGGGGGGGGGCGTTGTGTAGGAGAATAGGATCTGCACTTATGTTGCCCCCACTTTTTTTCTGATGTATACACTGGTTTCTGGCTATAGTCAGGCTGGGTCCCTGCTAATCGGGGCCCCAGTCTCTCTGTTCTCTCTAAACGACTTGGAGTGCATATTAGATGCACTAGTGATTGGTTACTGTGGTGCCTTATGAGCCCCTAGTATATGGTACCATAGGTACCAAGGACATAGGTATTTTACAGGCCTACCAGGGGCTGAAGCCTGTATTATGCCACCCCTGGGAAGCAGACTAAATCTGACACCTCAGGTCTGCTACTGCAGCCTGGGTGAGGTAGTGTTAGCACTCCTCACAGAGGTATAGGTTCCTATATCTCACCATACACACACATATAAACCTATCAGCCACCCCTATGAAAGGCCCTATCAATCCTGAGGGCAGGGTGCTTGGTTTACAATGTGAGGGGGTGCCTCTGTCTGAGCAGGGCCCCTCTGCAGCTGGCAGGGTCTATTCCCTGTGGCTATTTGTGGATGCGGTTAAACCATATACTCTTAAGTGCATTATAAATGCTAACTTTGGAATGACTGCATCAAAACATGTCGTGTTTGGTGTCAAACAACTTGGAATCATACCCCCCACACCAGTAACTGGTGTGGTAGTATGATCCCACCCTTCTAGAGGGGATGACATGTACCTACTGTGGTAACACGGTAGAAATCTGAAAGAGCCCTGGCATCACAAAATGGATGCCACCAGCACAGACACTGGGCTGCCCTCCTGCTGCTGACCGAAACTCACAGTGGAGGAAGCCCAACAATAGGCATCGTGTCACAGGGAGGTGTCACCACCTTCCAGACAGGATTTAGTGTATTGGGGCTGGGTGGGTGCACTCCTAGAGTGCTTTGAAGTCCTGCACTGGGGGAGCAGTAGGCTCCTCTGTGCATATGCCAGCTCAAACCGGTTCAGGGGCTGCCAGCCCCTGCTCTGGCGCGAAACTGGACAAAGGGGAGTGGGTGTAACCATCCACCCCCCTGACCCTCCTAGAGGAGTGGTCATAGAGCTAGTCCCTCCCTTTCTTTCACTATAAGATAGGTACACCTTGCCATTGCAAGTTAGATAACCCCTGGATGACGCTTTACAAGAAGAATCCTGGCCCTTCGACGTTCCACTACCTTTGGAAGACAGAAGAATCTCCCTTGGAGTCAAGGAGTGACTCCCCTGCTTGGCAGGCACCAAAACTTGAAACAACGGTCGCAAACTTTCCCGCCGGAGTCCGAAGTCCCTGCAACCCCAGAAGCGGATTTCCTGACCTCTCGTCGGCCATTTTGAGTCCGCAGCGAAGCTGTGGTGTCTGGACCCCACGAGTGACGAGGAACTGCAATACCTGGGAACCGTGCACTATTGTCGAGTGCAACCCCTTCACGACGTTCAATGAACTGGTGCTTTGGACCATTTGTGGCCCAAGCCTCCAGCAGGTTCTGCAGCAAAAATCCGAGGCCTACCACGTCCTGAGTGACCGTGGGCTCCTGTGAAGCATTTCCTCAAGAGGCGTCTTCGCGGTCTCTTGCCCGTTGGCTAGTGGGTCCCCCGAAGACTTTCTTATTGACTCAAAGGGCTCCCCTGATTGCTCCAGGCCTGCCCTCACTCACTCTTGCTGGGTGAGTCCCTCAGACCATGCTGGTCTTCACCATCGACTTTCTTCACTCTACACAAGACTTGCTTTTGCCAAGGCTTGTTGGCTCCAATCTGGTTGCCGACACCACCATCAGCTGCAGACGTTGTGGGACACTCCGAATCCAGCTGCTGGTCATCGTCGATCTCTACTGGACCTCGTGGGCGAAGAGTCAAAACACCATCGACGACCTGAAATCACCCGACATCCGTGGGCATCCATCTTCCTGGCCCCGGGTCACTGGCATGTGACTGTGAACACTGTCCCTTCAATTTTCAGGTCTTCTACATCTTGAATCCAGCCTTGGATTCCACCGGACTCTTCTTCAGTCGCCGCAAGCAGCAAGTCTTCTTTGGTCTCCATAGCCAGTTAAAAATCTGGGGTTCTGGATTGATAGTAGGCTGACGTTTGATACCCAAGCTAAAGTTGTGGCCGGGACCTGTTTTGGTTTATTGCGCGGCCTGAAGCCGATATTAGGCTTCTTTCCCCCCAAAGTTCGTCAGACCATCATCCAAGCAACAATACTATCCAGATTAGACTATGGAAACTCTTTGTATCTTGGGGCGAATAAATCTTGCATCCGGCGCCTGCAGCGGACTCAGAATGCCGCAGCTCGGCTCCTGGTTGCACTCCCGAGATCGGCATCAGTTGCCCATATTCTACCAAAACTACATTGGTTGCCGGTTGAGCGACGAATTCAATTTAAAACCCTCTGTGTCGCTCATAAAATTCTTACCCAACAGGCCCCTCTGGGCTTGGCCAAGCTGCTGCAACCGTATCTGCCTCAGCGACTTCTTAGATCGGCCAATCAGATGCTGGCAATTGTCCCTCGGGTTGCAAGAGCAAAAGCCGGGGGGCGATCATTCCGCTGCCTTGCGGCGACCCTCTGGAACCAACTCCCGCTGTCAATTCGAGAAATCCAGACTCATCTGACCTTTCGTAAAGCAATTAAGACCTGGCTCTACCCCCAAATGGCATAATGCCTACCTGCCTAGCTTCTCTCTTGCGTCTCTGATCGCGCTGGGACGCCCCATTGCTGGGGCAGCTATGCGCGTTATAAGACTACTAAATAAATAGAAAACAGCAACGCGACCCGACACCAATAAGACACCTATGCACCCGGCTTCCCTGGGTGAGGTAACTCGTGCATTCCGGTGCCCTAGTGTGTGTTGGCCCTCGAATTACTTACCTTGTAAGTGGCTTGCTTGTAGACTTCCTCGAAGTACCCCTAAAACGTTAAAAATCAAACCGCGACTTGCTCCATTGTAATCAATAGGGAACCCGCGTCTGTGTTCTCACACTGCACGCGTCTCCCATGGGTCTGTTACTTACCTGCTATCACTGCAGTCGTGAAGCCCAAGCGATTCTACAGGCCCTAGGCCTTGTCATTCTGCAAGTCGACTTTCCTAAACCTCTTTTTAAGTATATGGTCTGGTACGCCCCTAGGCCCCGGCCATATTTGTGCATAACTTATTGTGAAACGTTGATATTTGAATGTGTTCCTGGCTTCTAATCTCACAAAGAGATTAGTAGAGTGTATCTAGCAATAAATACATATATATTTGATATATATACCTGTGTGGTGTCCTTTCATTTGGTAATTCAAGAGATTATAAGGTAAAACAAGTTGCTTTACATTCCTCTGAGACTTAGCCTGAAGGCTGCTCTCCACAGCTACCACTAGGATAGCTTTGTTTAAAAGGTTGTTGTTGGACTTGGCCCTTTTTGCAGGGTCATCCCTGAACTTTTTTTGTTTGCCTTCCTCCTTCCTCCTTCCAGCAAGTCGTGGTTGGAATTTTAAAATTTTAGGATACTTCGGGAGAGTCTACAAGAAAGTCACTGATAGGGTAAGTAGTTCTAGAGCCAACATACACAGGAGCACCGGAGTACTCGAGTTACCTCACCCAGGGAGCATAGGTGTCTTTTGGTGTCGGGTCGCGGCGTCGTTTTCAATGGGAGCCAAAGAAGACTTGCTGCTTGTGAAGACAGGAGAAGTGTCCAGTGGAATCCAAGGCTGGATTCTGAAGAAAGAAGACCTGAAAGCAGAGGAGACAGTGTTCAAAGTCACTAGCCAGTGACCCGGGGCCAGGAAGCTGGATGCCCACAGTAGTCGGGTGATTTCAGGTGATCACAGGTGTCTTGACTCTTCAGCCACGAGGTCCAGGAGGCGTCGACGACGACCAGGAGCAGGATTCGGAGTGTCCCACGAAGTCTGCAGCTTACTGAGGTGTCGGCAACCGGATTGGAGCCAACAAGCCGTGGCAACAGCAAGTCTCGTGGAAAGTGAAGAAAGTCAACGGTGCAGACCAGCAAAGTCTGAGGGACTCATCCAGCGAGGGTAAGTCAGGGCAGGCCTGGAGCAACCAGGGGAGCCCTTTGCTTCTTCTGGGGACCCACAAGCCAACCGGCAAGGGATCGCGAAGACGCCTCGGGAGGATTCACTCACCAGGAGCCCACAGTCACTAGGGACGAGGTAGGCCTCTGATCTTCGGAGGAAATCCTGCTGGTCCAAAGCACAAGTTCGTAGAACGTCGTGAAGGGGTTGCACTCGACAATAGTGCACGGTACCCGGGTATTGCTGTTCCTCATCACTCGTGGGGTCCACTTGCCTCAGCTTCGCTGGAGACTCACGATGGCCTTGGAGAAGTCAGGAAATCCACTTCCGGGGCTGCAGGGACTTCGGACTCCGGCGGGAGCGGGAAAGTTTGTAACCGTTGATGCAAAGTTTTGGTGCCTGCCAAGCAGGGGAGTCACTCCTTGACTCCAAGGGAGATTCTTCAGTCTTCCAAAGGTAGTGGAACATCGAAGGTCCAGGATTCTTCTTCAGAGCGTCGTCCAGGGATATCTAGTTTGCAATGGCAAGGTTTCCCTAACTTATACTACAAGGAAGGGAGGGACTAGCTCTATGACCACTCCTATGGGAGGGTCAGTGGGAGTGGGTGGCTATACCCACTTCCATTTGTCCAGTTTCACGCCAGAGCAGGGGCTGGTAGCCCCTGAACCGGTTTGAGCTGGCATATGCACAGAGGAGCCTACTGCTCCCCCAGTGCAGGACTTCAAAGCACTCTAGGAGTGCACCCACCCAGCCCCAATACACTAAATCCTGTCTGGAAGGTGGTTACACCTCCCTGTGACAGGATGCCTATTGTTGGGCCTCCTCCACTGCGAGTTTCGGTCAGCAGCAGGAGGGCAGCCCAGTGCCTGTGCTGGTGGCATCCATTTTGTGATGCCAGGGCTCTTCAGGATTCTACCGTGTTTCCACAGTGGGTACATATCTATCCCTCTACAAGGGTGGGATCATACTCTCACACCAGTTACTGGTGTGGGGGTATGATTCCAAGGCGTTTGACACCAAACACAACATGTTTTGATGCAGCCATCCCAAAGTTATCATTTACCGCTAGGTTATAATGCACTTAAGAGTATATGGTTTAACCACATCCACAAACAGCTACAGAGAATAGTCTCTGAGAGCTGCAGAGGGGCCCTGCTCAGGCAGAGGCACCCCCTCACATGGAAACCAAGCACCCTGCCCTCAGGATTGTTAGGGCCTGCTTTAGGGGTGACTGATAGGTTTATATGTTTGTGTAAGGTGAGATATAGGGAACCTATACCTCCGTGAGGAGTGCTGACACTACCTCACCCAGGCTGCAGTCGCAGGCCTGTGGTGTCAGATTTAGTCTGCTTCCCAGGGGTGGCATAATACATGCTTCAGCCCCTGGTAGGTCTGTGAAGTACCTATGCCGTTGATACCTAAGGTACCATATACTAGGAGCTCACAAGGGACCACAGTATCCAATCACTAGTGCATCTAATATGCACCTCAAGTTGTTTAGAGAGAACAGAGAGACTGGGGCCCTGATTAGCCGGGACCCAGCCAGACTATAGAAAGAAACCAGTGTAAACATCAGAAAAAAAAGTGGGGGCAACATAAGTGCAGATCCTACTCTCCTACAGGCGAGAAGCCCTTTTGATTGGATTCTGCACAGTAGGAGCAATGAAGAGGTTAATTGTGAAGGGCACACTATTAAATGGTCTGAAGCGTTTTGGTGAGGAGTATCAGTACCATATGCTTCTACCATACCGATATTCCTCAGTGAGTAGTTTTGGTTCCATCTGCTTGTAACTTTCTGAGGTACCTCGATGATGATTTTTAGTACTACCTGTCTCCACTGTGCTGATGTTCCTCAGTGTGGAGTTTTAGCACAATCTGCTTTATAGTGCTGGTGTACCTCAGTGATGGCCTGTAGTTTTAGCACAATCTGCTTTTGGTGCTGGTGTACCTAAGTGATGGCCTGTCCCATTCTGCTCACATTATTGGTGGTTGATGTAGGGGTCCTATGTGGTAAACTCTTCCTCCCTACAAATTCTGGCTTCGCTATACGATCCAAGGCGTGCTTCTTCTATTCACTATCTTAGAAAAATTGGTACTACTTACAAACTAGCTAAACGGCTGTGTTAAATTTTAGCCAATTTGCTCAATTTCTCATAAGGCACATTGGTAGTTGTATTCGAAGGACCATACCTGCAAAGAACCATCTTTAATACCTCGAAAAAAATACTGTTTCGTAGCATGTACGAAAAAGTAAACCTGGGAACAGATTATGCATCATTGCTTCCTCCTACCTCTAGCGATCGGCTAAAAACGAAACACGCCTATTTTGCCTTGGGATGACAGCAGTCCAAACCAAGAAGTCATTTTTTCTGTACACCTAAGCGAAAACGTACCCATGTAAACCTGCAGTGTTCATATTACAGGGTCCTCGCTTTCCCAGCTGGTTGTTGGGTCTAAAATCTTAGGCGCTCAAAATGTTTACGCTAAAAGAATGATCTGCTGTATTAGTCACTTTCGACTTAATTTTATCAAGGAATGAGAGTGTCTTTCATCTTTGAAACTCCACGTGTTTGTTTTGTATGGAAAGCGCTGACCTTTATCCTTTTCTTTTGGTAACTGTTAATGCTGCATTCCTACTTAAATACACCTGCTCTTTCTTGCCTTTATCTACATTTTTAAAATAGGTTTTTACTGGAATTGGTGAATGTTGATTTAAGGAAAAAGTTTGGTTTTTATAAACCCAAGCTAGGTTTTATCCATGTATTTCTGCGTGTTGCTAAAATAAACGAGTACACGCACAACTAAACAATGGCGCTCATAGGAATCATTTGAAATGACAGTTAAGGATATATGAGGTTAACTACCACGCAGCAATCAATGGTATCGTTCTCTCTTCAAAATTCAGACCACCATCTGATTATATTTATCTTCATCACAATCATTCAAAATGATAAGCCACATTTTGATCATTACATTACAAGTAAAAACGTTCACAGTGTCCCTACTGAATTTAAGAACCACAGAAATAGCCATTCAACAGATAAAGGTGTGTTTCTTTTATTAACAAACAAAGCTGATTGTAAACAGTCCATTACCTCTCTTTGTTATCCTATATGTGTTTGTCATCTTATGCGAGGGATTCCATTTCTCCCGGGATCTGTCATCGTGTCAGAAGCTGGTTGTTTCTTTATAATCGATTCTATTCCGCTACGGGCTCCAACAACTAATAAGGGGTTGGACACCTATGTTGAGGAATCCAGTTTGTACGGTTTTTAACTTTCTCCTGGCTATTGCTCGGCGAAAGAGAACAAAGTGGAATCCTTCTTATGCTGTGGGGCAGAAAGGTCGCTGTGGAAACATGTTTTTTTTGTACTGTAATTTAGTGGTTTAGGTTTGGAGGGTGGTGGGCTTCTAGGACGTTTCTCAAAATACTCTTAGTTTCCAGTCATTTAGGGCTTCATTGGGTAGGGAGCAGGTACGATCCAGATGTGTCTTGGGTTAGGCACTACGCTATTAAAAAAAAAAAAAAAACTCTCAACAAACTACACATTAGCTTAAGGTGCCCTTTCGGGCACAACCCTAATAGATGTAGAAAGAAATCGTCCCAAGAATTTTTGATGAGGACTGAATGGTTTTTGTGTTGCTATTGGTATTTTCCTGTATTCAGAGGCTTGAGTCTTTGTCCGCAGTTATCATTGCGACAAAGTGCTGACCAAGAAGTCTGACATGATTATCTCTAATAGGACATGTAGGGTCTTCTAGACAATGGCCCAAGCTCAACTCCTGCATTACTGTCTAGCTGTTTCCATGGGTTACTGACTTGTAGTTGTGATTAGTGTTAATTTGTCTATCTTTTTCAGTTTGTAGTGCTTGCTTCCTTCTCCCTGTTAGAACTCTGGGTAGTCATTAGTAGTTTTTCGGTGCACAGTCCCTTTTGAAAACCCTATGCATAAATGAATACATTTCATTTCTAGATTTTTGTTGTTAATCTTTTGGTATGTAATGAAACACATTACAGTCCTCGTATGTGCATAGCATTCCTTATATGCCAGAACTGACCAACATTGGTCCAGGCGGACTCAATCAATGGCTCATCTTTTGGATAACTACGGACTATGTAATTCTACTTTGTAAATTTTCTAATGTGTGTTATAAAATCAGTAAATGTTAAAGGCTATCTTTTGTGGATATTCTCAAATTTGAGACAGACTCGTCTTGTGTAGTATCCTTTATATGTTTAGACAAACACCCTCTGATCATCAGATGTTGTTGATCTCGGACCTACCTCATGTGGCATCAGATACAGAATCCAAGTAGCCTTCAAAGCTTTAAAGGCATTTGAATAATGAGCTCAGACTGTGTATTGGTTGGCTGAGTCACTTTATTCAGCACAATTTGGTCACTCTTAAATTAAACCCTGGGGAAGCAGTGTGTGTAGGGTGTTCTCACATATATGGTTTAATTCTAGTCCTTCGCAGGTGCAACTTGGACTCAAACTAGACATGGGCCCACCAAATAATCTATAATCTTATTTACCCACCCTAACTACTGAAGCGTGCTTGGTAGGCATGCAGTGGATGTACATGCTAACCGGGTCATTTAGACCCTAGTCGCCGGAGGCCCTTGTCTTCACTCTTTAGCACCGTAGTGGCAGAAGATAGCTGGTTATACAAGCGTATTGGTGTGCAGTTTAACTATGTTGTTGCACTCTTAAACGCAGGGGATACGCTTCGAGTATGTGTTTGACATAGCGAAAGTGCAGTGTAAGTTGGATTAGCATGAAGTTTTCTGCCCTTTTGTCAGCTGCGCAGTGTACTTGCCCATGCTTCAGGTATGCACATCTTGGCTTCGACTTTCCTTCAAGTCTAACTCTGCATGTGAAAGTTTCTTTTAGCGGTGCTAGTTGTGGATCACAATACGGTCCTGTTTTGTTTTTTGGTACGCTGCTGCCACACATCCTGTTATAGTCTTTTTTTCTGCCATCACATTGACAGTGGCTGTGGTGGAGGTTGTCCGGGAACTTACCGTCCGACCTGAATGATTACTTGGGGTTCCTGGGCCGCTCCTTTGCTCCTCAACCTCTTTTTGTGCTCTAGAGGTTATATGTACCTCTTCATCGCCATCTATTGTTTTCTTGACTCAGCCTTTTCTAGCAAATGTAGCTTTGTCATGACATCTCTCCCTTGAACCAACACGTTTTCCTCAATTGATTCATCTTTACTCCTGCTGATTACATGCCTCCATGCATTGGGCAGCCACCCTTTCGTGGTTAGGGGATGCAGAAAAAACTGCTGGTGGTTAACATATATTCACACATACAAGGCCCTGAACAATTAAGGATCAGCATACATCATCCACCGCTTGAACTTTCACTGACTCTCCAGACACCTGCACTCCGCCTCCCTGCACCTCGCTCACACCCCTGGCATAAGTCGAAGCTATAGCAGAGGTTGTTCCTTCTCCTACCTTAGGCCAGGTGCTGGAACGACCTCCCTCTTGACCTCCGGACCTCACCCTCTCTGCTGGAATTCAGGATAGCACTCAAGACCTGGTTGTTCGACTCCGCCTCCGCAGCAAAAACACTCCGCACCTGGATACCCTCACGTGTGATTAGCTGCGCTATACAAGTCTTATTTGACTGATTGATCTTCTCATGCCAGGGCTCTCTTCCTGTGCTGGGTTGGCACGTGGTGTCTCTCATGTCGACAGTTTAAACTCTCTCGTTCTATTCCTTTGGTAGCTGTGAAGAGGTGGATACGATCTCCACCATATCCTGTGCTATCGAATCTGAATCCACTTTGCCACCAGCTGTGGGATTGACTTGTTACAAGCACTAGCCAGGACAGGAACAGCAAATGTTACACATCGGATACAAACACATGCCAACTCAGCTACAAGCTGCCTGCCTTCATGAATTAATCTTGCTTTTATGTTACTTATAGTGCAGAGTTTAATTACTTGACCTGTTTGTCACTTTACACAGGCATAAATATCTGCAGCATGCTGATAAATCCTGCTTGTATTCTTCTTAAGAAAGGACGTCCCCCGTGTCCTACATCTCTAGTCAGTTTTTTAGGTCTCGCCTGGCGAACGCAGCGCGAAAGCGCTGTCGCCAGCGAGATCTATTGTTGCTGACTTGCCTCGGAAGTGGGACAGGAGATGGGCACGAGCAGGGCGATTGGCGCCTGTGTACGCGCACGTACAGCCACGCGGTGTGTACATCTCCTGTTTCTCTTCCGTCCTCGCAATTTCAGTTTTTTTTTAATGCGGGGTGAGACAGTGGCACACAGGGAATAGAAACAGTGTTTAAACACACGGTAATGACACTGCACTGCACTGCCTCGCCCCTTCTCTGTTTATCGCACGGCAGTGACGTCACACCCTGTGCATGAAAGTTAAGCTAAGGCCAGGAGCCGCTCTTCCTGTGCCGGGCTGCCGTTCCCTGTGGGCCGGGTGCACAGGCTGCTCCACAAGGGAAGCTACGCCGAGAGGGTGGGCGCCATTTCTCCGATCTACCTGGCCGCAGTCCTGGAGTACCTGACCTCTGAGATCCTGGAGCTGGCCGGCAACGCGGCCCGAGACGACAAGAAGAGCCACATCACCCCTCCCCCGGCACCTGCAGCTGGCCATCCGCTTCGACCAGGAGCTCAACAAGGTGCTGGGCAGAGTCACCATCCCCGAGGGAGGCGTGATCCCGGCGTGCATGCCGCCCTGTTGCCCAAGAGATCCCCAGCCCCAAAGGCGGGGTACAAAAGCGACCTGTGGTAAGACACCCGGACGGGGCTGCACAGCTATCATCTGCTGAAGGGCCTTTTCGGATCCCTGACCCTCCGCCAAAAAGTGTCTTCTGATTTTTGGAGACTCCCGATTGTCGATGGCGCGGTGGTTTCCAATTGTAGTGCTTTCTCACAGTGACATCACTTCAGTGGCAACGGCTGTCCCGTAATCTGTGCTCTGTGTGTGTGTTTGGTGGTGTATCTCATTCTGTACCTGGAGATCTCACGTGCTCTGCGTTCTGAGGGTGTGAGAGAGAGTGCTGGCACGAGTAGGGCGTCTGGCTGGATCGGATGCAATGTGTGGGTGTTTGGCGTGTGTGGATGTCTGATGATGTTTTTTTTAATGCGGGGTGAGACAGTGGCACACAGGGAATAGAAACAGTGTTTAAACACACGGTAATGACACTGCACAGCCTCGTCCCTTCTCTGTTTATCGCACGGCAGTGACGTCACACCCTGCACATGAAAGTTAAGCTCGCACTGCGCTAGAAAGTTGGGTACTGCACACGGTTCTGTGTTTAGCAGTGTCGAGTCTCTCAAACTCACAGCCTGGTGAGGCGCTTTGCTTCACTGCACTGAGTCTGAGCAGCGCGGCGGTCGCAGGCACGGCAGTGCCGTCACTCACCCGCCTTGGTCGCCTCCCGGTAGCTCTTCTCGGGCAGGCAGGCTCCTCGGCCGTGCAGCATGGCGTGCAGGGGCTTGTTTTTTTGTTGCTTTGGGCGCTTTGGCGGCCCCCTCCCTGTTTCGCACGAGCCGCGCAGCACTTATTCAAGTACGGAGTAGTCCGCAGGCGCCACCACTGGGCACAAGCCGCAGGCCACGCCGATGTGCACGCTCACAGCGTGCCTACAACGCGCGCATGGCACTCTTTCACTTTCACTTGTTTATTACTAATGTTTAGAGCCCAGTTAATCGCAAATATTCTACTGTGGTGTGCGACTTCCTTTTGACTTACTCCACCAGTTCCAGGGGGGGATCAAGTTACGCTGTTGCAAATTGCACAATGGAACCACAACCTAGTCTGTAGTGCACTCTGTCCAATAATCACACTTATTCCCCCTGGTGAATCGCACTAGTACATCTTGAGAGGAATCGGTGTTCTGAGAAGGGTGGGGAGCGTGTGCTTTGCAAGCGTAGCAGTAAAACACCCAACACACTCATCAATAATTGGCAGGTCCTGCTTGTGCACAGGGCAACTATTTTATTCTGCTTGAATTACACCACAGATGCATGCTGGGTGTGTGTGGGCTGAACCGATGGCTCTGTGTCTAGCGCTTGTACACCATAATATCGCTACCCATCGGAGTGAAAGTGGCATCCTTGCAGTTGGCTGTGAAATCCCTGCCTTGGGACATCGGGGAAAAAAAAGGGATAGTATCAGGGCTAACTTTGTAAAAGCAGAGTGCTGGTGCATGGAGCGCTGCTAAGAAGACTGCAGCATGAGCTTTGGTGCACCTCATACCAAGGCAAGTAAGAGGGTGTAAGTGCCAATGCCTTTTATGTATGTTTTTTTTAAACGTGCAAGCTGTGCGTAACCACGCAATTTGTACTTAGTTGTTGCTTACAAGAAGCAAGGGTGGCAGTAACTGCGCCTGTTTTACTGACAGCCTTGCTTCTTGTAAGCAATGACTACAAGTACAACGTGTGTGTTTACGCACAGCTTGGACGTTTTTAAAACACATTGTCATTTAAAATGCCAATTGCTTAAACTCGAGAATGCGAGACCTGTTGCATTGCAAATGCTTGTTTTAGCTCTGGCCTTGTAGTCCCCTGAAGACAGTGGTACCAGAGTTTGGTTGTGCACCAAAACGCTTGTTGCGTCACTATAACCCGAATTGGAACCAGCAAAACACACAATTATTGTAATGATAAATGTTATGTGATTAATCGTTGTATGATAGAATCTACTTGCAAACTGCTGTTCAGTACTGGTAAATTCATTGTATTGTATTAGGAACTGTGTGTGGGAATATACTCCACATTGTATGGCCTGGTTTCATATGCCAGATGGTGTGTTTTTTTTTTTTTTAAATAAATTTTTATTAGAATGAAAGCACAGTCATCAGTACAATATCACATTACAGTTCAATTTACGTGCGCCATTTGGAGGGTTACTGTTAACAGTTAGTCTCACGTTGCTATGCCAGATGGTTTTAATGTGTTGCAGGCTTTGAGTATGAATGGATGAAGTATGACTGACACATGTAGGAGTGTAACATTTTAGTCCATGTGGAATGTACGGTGGGTTGTACAGATGTATACATTGATTTTGATATAATTTGTAGTACATGTTGAACATAATAGCAATGTATATATTGTTGAACACAAACAGATTTTCAGATGGTATAAAAATAGAAAAGTATAAAAATTTAATGGTGTTCAGTAAAAAGATTTTTTTTTAAAGTGCTTGAAAGTATATATGATTCGATTGTACATGTTTTGGGCTAAAAAAACATAGTACTGTCCTTATGGTTACGAGTTATACCAATATTATAAGGAGGAGTGGGCAGTTTTGATTATTGTAGTGGTCTCCTTCCCCTGGCCCTGCTTGTCTCTTTAATCCGTTTTTAGGTCTCAGCCTGACGTAAGCAGCGCATGCGCTCATGCGCTGCCTCGTCATATGAGGCTTTTTGGAATCTATACGATTCCAAAAGCCTCGTCCCAACTCCGCCTTACCTTTTCATTCGTGCACGTCATTGTGCGTCACAAATTATGCCAAAGCCAGTGAAATGATTGCACTGTTGGCATGCCACATGCTGCTTGTTGTCACCCTGCCTCCTTTTATCCACGCCCTGCGGGATTGGATCTCTTACCGGCGGCAGTACACACAGTTCTTCATTAGGCGGTGTGCACTTTTTTTCTTCACTTTGCTGTACACATTCGTTAATTGTACTGAGGGTGCATGTGTGTGCTTTTCCTGTTGGGAGAGAAATATGCTGTAGCACGGTGGGTTTTGCAGTGCATGTTATGCAATGGTCTTATGTCCTACAGCCAGCCTCGAACCGATCCAATGATGAGTTTCTGGGACAGGTTCTCACAGGTTAGCACGTGGCAGACAGTAACAACCGAGCAGGTAAGCCTCTGATTTTCACGAATACGGTTGGGCATCGTCTCCCTGGTATTCGACAAGTTTGGCTGGCATCCCCTTCCTGACTGTGTTCTGGTTTTTTTTTAATAACTGTTTTAATGATCCCTGTACAAAATGTGCATAGTGGTTTTGAAATGCAGGGAGCCTCGTTCTGTAACCCGTACTCCAAGGCGTTGTGGTAGAAGAGTGTCTGCTGTCATTTTGGAAAAGTTGCAGCTGATAGTTGACGGTGTGAGCGTTTCGAGGGTAATGCACCGAAAGCTGTGCATGTTTCAGGTGTATTGGCGTTACCGTCGTGTTATTTTACAGCGCCCAGCGTGATGTCGAGGCTGTACACCCAGATTACCCCAGAGTGTTTGGTAAATCCATTGCTGCCAAGGTCCTGTGGCTGTTTAATGGGTCTGCTACTGATTAGAAAGCAGGGGACCCCTACATAACTAGTAAACTTGCTATTCGTAGGGAAAGAAAACATTTAGGTAAGGTACTATAGCAAGTAAATAAACATATGACACAACAAATTCTAGGTGTAAACCATAAATGTAACCACTGATAATAAGTGAAACTGAAAATACAATAAAATAATTCATCATGAAAAACAAAAACTATTATATATTCAAAGCAAATAGCAAAAACAATTTATAAATATATAGTTGATGGAAGCAATGCGGTAGATGTAAGCTACGCGCGTTTCGGCATTACTGCCTTCATCAGGAGACAGTCTATTGCACTGAAACTGTATAAAATATAAACAGACATATAATAAAGTGGTTACATTTTTAACTCAAATACATACACACCTAGAATATAGATACTTATTTAAACTTTATACATGATGTAATTCTTATGGCTAATTATCTGTAAATAACGAAACAAAAAAATCCATCATGGTATATAATACATCAATGTAGAGATAAATATAAACTTTCCTACTTTTATCTTTGATGAATTATTACAAAACTGAGAGAGACATACAACATCTATAGGACAGTGATTTATTTATTTACATATGTACAATCAATTCAGCACATATGGATCAATATAAACAGTGCTATAATACAACATTTACAACAACATTATTTACAGAAAATGTAAGCGCAGAAAAAAGAGAAAAAGGAAGAAAAAGATAGAAGATGAAAGAAACTTATGAAGTGATTGAGTATGAGAAAAGAGTTATTGAGAGAATAAAAAAACAAATACAAATAAAATCTAATCAGATAGTCTAATACTACTAAATTCTAGAAATACATAATTTTATATATCATTTAGTTTATGTATCAATGTGTGGGTTGAGCAAAGCGTGCAGTTTTGCTCAGGGCTACATATATAAACGTGTCTATCAAAGGACCACTATTAGATGTTGTAATGGACCAAAGATATTTCAATATCCTGTCATGACCCAAAAACTGGTCCCATCTAGAAAGCGGTACAAGGCACCACATGCAACAGATGAAGCTATAGTTAATTCGATAGACAACGATTTAAAGAGACTGGAAAAAAGAAAAGAATAAGAAAAAGATTTTTGCGAATATCAATATTAGAACTAAATTGTACGTCTAATCTTCCTAAAATACAGATGCGACTCGAGTGGCATGCTACACTTACTTAGTGCGTATGGATATAGAGAATCTCAAACCGTGACATCCTTTGATGGACTGAGGACCGGTTGCATAACTGAAGAAAATTGCTGGGCAAAGAAAAGTAGCAGAATTCTATATGGGCAGACAAAAATTAAGACTATATAAGGGTAGAACTGATATTTAAGGATGTTCTAATACATGTGATAACGCAAAATTATGTGGAAATTAAAGTGGCAGCCTTATGTACGTACTTTAATGGGTCTGCTACGTCAACAATGTTTCGAACGTGTCTTAACATTAGGCTAAAATTAGATGTGGACAAATTCCGTTTAGTAACTAAATTTGCATTTTTTAATGTTGTGTGTTTAAGCCCATAAACCGGCTCCCTAGCATTGGCAGCATAAATGCCTAAAGCGCATGAAACGGGGAATGTCTATGTCGCGATACTCTTGCAGGTGGGTACCCTGTCGTGCCCGCTGTATGATGAATGCATGTCGTGACTTGTCGGTAAGTAATACTTGAATGCTTTAACCTTTGAATGGAATTCCAGTTCCACGGCTTTGTTGTTGTTCACCTCTCGGGTTGTGGCATTGTCTGTGGACTGGGTGCAACAAGTACAGCATTGAAAACCTTATAGTTGAAGTGGGTTCGATGTTCTCTTCGGAAGTGTTCTGTGGAGAACTGTGATTGCGTAATTGTTTTGCGTCACGTGCGCATAGTAAAATAACTGAAATGACGACGTGCTTATTACCCTACTACTTTACTACTCACTATCTACTACTCTACTACACTCTCTACTACACACTCACTACTACACACTCACTACTCTCTACTACACACTCTCTACTACTCTACCATTCTCTACTACTCACTCTGTATCACACACTCTCTACTACACACTGCTACACACACTGCTACACACACTCCTACACTCTCTACTACACACTCTCTACTTCACACTCTCTACTACACACTCTCTACTACGCACTCTCTACTACACACACACTACTCTACTATTCTCTACTACTCACTCTATACTACACACTCTACTACTCACTCTCTTCTACACACTCTACTACACACTCTACTACACTACTCACTCTACTACTCACTCTACTACTCACTCTACTACACTCTCTACTACACTCTCTACTACACCCTCTACTACACACTCTCTACTACACACTCTCTACTACACACTCTCTACTACACACTCACTACTCTACTACACACTCCTACACACTACTACACACTGCTACTCTCTACTACACACTCTACTACACACTCACTACTACTCTACTACTCACTCTACTACTCACTCTACTACTCACTACTAGTCTCTACTACACACTCACTACTACACACTCACTACTCTACTATTCTCTACTACTCACTCTATACTACACACTCTCTAATACACACTCACTACTCTACTACACTCTACTACTCACTCTGCTACTCACTCTCTACTACTCACTCTCTACTACTCACTCTCTAATACACTCTCTACTACACACTCTCTAATACACTCTCTACTACACACTCCCTACTACACACTCTCTACTACACACTCTACTAATCAATCAATCAATCATAGCATTTGTAAAGCGCGCTACTCACCCGTGAGGGTCTCAAGGCGCTGGGGGTGGGGGGGGGGGGGGGTAGTAGATGCTACTGCTCGAAGAGCCAGGTCTTGAGTTGCCTCCTGAAGGTGAGATGGTCCTGGGTCAGCCGAAGGTGGGTGGGGAGGGAGTTCCAAGTTTTGGCTGCTAGGTAGGAGAAGGATCTTCCTCCGATGGTGCTTCTGCGGATCCGTGGGACAGTGGCGAGGGCGCGGCTGGCGAATCTGAGTTGGCGTGTGGGTGTGTAGAACGTGAGGCGGTTGTTGAGGTATGTGGGGCCCTATTCGTGTAGGGCCTTGTGTGCGTGGGTGAGGAGCCTGAACGTGATTCTCTTGCTGACGGGGAGCCAGTGCAGGTCTCTCAGGTCGGCAGAGATGTGGCTGTGGCGAGGGATGTCCAGGATGAGTCGTGCGGAGGCGTTCTGTATGCGTGGAGTCTTTTCTGTAGTTTGGCTGTGGTTCCAGCGTAGAGGGCGTTCCTGTAGTCCAGTCGGCTGGTGACGAGGGCATGGGTCACTGTCTTTCTGGTCTCGGTGGGGATCCATCGGTAAATCTTACGGAGCATGCGCAGGGTGTTGAAACAGGACGATGAGACGGCGTTGACCTGCTTGGTCATCGTGAGGGATGAGTCCAGGATGAAACCCAGGTTGCGTGCGTGGTCCGTGGGGATGGGGGCGGTGCCCAGTGCCGGGGGCCACCAGGAGTCGTCCCAGGTGGAGGGGGATGTTCCGAGGAGGAGGACTTCCGTCTTGTCCGAGTTCAACTTCAGACGGCTGAGCTTCATCCATTCCGCGACGTCTTTCATTCCTTCTTGGAGGTTGGCTTTGGCCATGGCGGGGTTGTTGGTGAGTGAGAGGATCAGCTGGGTGTCGTCAGCGTAGAATATGATGTTAAGGTTGTGTTGGCGTGCGATTGCTGCGAGGGGGCTCATGTAGACGTTGAAGAGGGTGGGGCTGAGCGAGGATCCTTGAGGAACGCCGCAGATGATCTTGGTGGCCGCTGATCGGAAGGGAGGGAGGCGACTCTCTGAGTTCTGTCTGTGAGGAAGGAGGTGATCCAGTCCAGAGCTTCTCCTTGAATCCCTGCGTGGTGGAGGTGGGTTGTTAGGGTGTGGTGACAGACAGTGTCGAATGCGGCTGATAGGTCGAGGAGGATGAGGGCAGCTGTTTCCCCGTTGTCGAGCAGGGACCTGATGTCGTCGGTGGCTGCGATGAGGGCGGTCTCGGTGCGTGGTTTGCTCGGAATCCGGACTGTGATGGGTCGAGGGAGCCGTTTGTCTCGAGGAATGCGGTCAGCTGTTTGTTGACTGTCTTCTCGATGACTTTAGCGGGAAAGGGGAGGAGCGAGATGGGGCGGAAGTTCTTGAGGTCCGTGGGGTCCGCGGTGGGTTTCTTTAGGAGGGCGCTGATCTCCGCGTGCTTCCAGTCCTCCAGGAAGGTGGCAGATACGGAGGAGTTGTTGATGACGTTCCGAAGTTGGGGTGCGATGATGGTGTTGGCTTTGTTAAAGATGTGGTGTGGGCAGGGGTCGGCTGGGGAGCCGGACTCGATGCTGTTCATCACGAGGATGGTATCTTCAGTGCTGACGAGGGTCCAAGTGCGGAGGGTGGTGGTGGGAGGTGCTGTTGGGGTGGTGGGGTGCGTGGTCTTGATGCCGAAGCTGTTGTGAATGTTGGCGATCTTGCGGTGGAAGAACGAGGTCAGCGAGTCGCAGAGGTCTTCGGTGGGCGTGATGTCGTTGCTGGCGCTGGGGTTGGAGAGCTCTTTTATGATGCTGAAGAGTTCTTTGCTGTTGTGGGAGTTATTGTCCCGTCGCTCTCTGAAGGCTGTTCTTTTGGTGGTGCGGATCATTTGGTGGTGATTGCAGATGGCGTTCTTGAGGGCTGTCATGTTTTCTGTTGACTGGCTTTTTCGAGGGTTCGGCAGGATTTTTTGGAGTTTTTGAGGTCATCGGTGAACCATGAGGCTTTCTTGCTGCCGGGTCTGATGGGGTGTTTCTTCAGTGGTGCGAGGGCGTTGGCGCAGTTGGTGAGCCTACTACACACTCCCTACTACACACACTACTCTACTACACACTCTACTACATACTATACTACACTACAGACTACTACACTCTACTACTCTGCTACTCGCTCTTCTACTCTCTACTACACACTCACTACTACACACTCACTACTCTACTACACACTCTACAACTCACTCTCTACTACACACTCTACTCTACTACTCTCTACTACTCTACTACATACTCTCCTACACACTCTCCTACACACTCTACTACACACTCTACTACACACTCTACTACACACTACTACACACTACTACACACTCTACTACACACTCTACTACATACTACTACACACTCTACAACACTACAGACTCTCTACTACACACTCTCTACTACTCTACTACTCACTCTACTACTCTACTACACACTCTACTACACACTACTACACTACTACACACTCACTACTACACACTCACTACTCTACTATTCTCTACTACTCACTCTATACTACACACTCTCTATACTACACACTCTCTATACTACACACTCTACTACACACTCACTACTCTACTACACACTCTACTACTCACTCTCTAATACACACTCTACTACACAATCTCTACTACACTACTACTCACTGTCTACTATATACTCTACTATATACTGTACTACATACTCTACTACATACTCTACTACATACTCTACTACACACTCTTTACTACACACTCTTTACTACACACTCTCTACTACCCACTCTCTACTACTACTATTCACTCTCTACTACTCACTCGACTACTCACTCGACTACACTCTCTACTACACACTCTACTACACTACTCACTCTACTACTCAGTCAGTCAGTCAAATCTTTATTTCGGCAAATTTTGCCATAAAAGAGGCAACAATATAAACAAAATATCAAAAAAAGATTCTCTACTAACTCTCTTATACACACTCTCTACTACACTACTACTCACTGTCTACTATGCCCTCTACTATGCCCTCTACTACGCACTCTACTATGTACTCTACTACACACACTACTAAACACTTATTACTCTCCACTATTCTCTACTACACACTCTACTACACACACTCTACTACACACACTACTACACACTCTCTACGACACTCTCTACTACTACACTCACTATTCTCTACTACTCACTCTATACTACACTCTTACTACACACACTACTCTACTACACACTCTACTACACATTCTCTACTAACTCTCTAATACACACTCTACTACAGTACTACTCACTGTCTACTACGCACTCTACTACGCACTCTACTACGCACTCTACTAAGCACTCTACTACACACACTACTAAACACGTAATACTCTCCACTATTTTCTACTACACTCTACTTCACACTCTACTACTATCTACTACACACTCTTCTACTCTCCTACACACTCTGTACTACACACTACTACTCTCTACTGCTCACTCTCTACTACACACTCTACTACACACTCTCTACTACTCACTCTACTACTCACTCTACTACAAACTCACCACTACACACACACTACTACTCTCTACTACTCACACTACTACACACTACTACACTACTTCTATCTACTACCCTCTCTACTACACACTCTACTACACACTACTACACACTCTACTACACACTCACTACTCTACTACTCACTCTCTAATACACACTCTAGTACACACTCTACTACACTACTACTCTCTGTCTACTACATACTCTACTACATACTCTACTACATACTCTACTACATACTCTACTACACACTCTACTACACACTCTACTACACACTCTCTACTCTCCACTATTCTCTACTACACACTCACTACTCTCCACTATTCTCTACTACACACTCTACTACTCACTCTCTACTACACACTCTACTACACTACTACTCTCTACTACTCGCTCTCTACTACCCACTCTCTACTACTACTATTCACTCTACTACTCACTCTACTACTCACTCGACTACTCACTCGACTACTCTCTACTACACACTCTACTACACACTCTACTACACTACTCACTCTGCTACTACACACTTTTACTACACACTCTACTACACACTTTCTACTACACACTCTACTACACACTCTCTACTACACACTCACTACTCTCTACTATTCTATACTACTCACTCTATACTACTCACTATACTACACACTCTCTACTACACACTCTCTACTACACACTCTCTACTACACACACACTACTACACACACACTACTACACACTCACTACTCTCTACTAAACACTCACTACTACACACTCTCTACTACACACACTACTACACTACTCACTCTCTACTACACACTCTACTTCACACTCTCTACTACACACTCTCTACTACACACTACTACACACTCTACTACACTACTACTATCTACTACACACTCACCACTCTACTACACACTCTCTACTACACACTCACTACTCTACAACTCACTCTCTGCAACTCACTCTCTGCAACTCACTCTCTGCAACTCACTCTCTACTACACATTCTCTACTACACACTCTCTACACACTCTCTACTACACACTCTACTACTCACACTACTACTCACACTACTACACACTCTACTACACACACTACTACACACTCTCTACTACACACTCACTACTCTACTACACACTCTACTACTCACTCTCTAATACACACTCTACTACACACTCTCTACTACACTACTACTCACTGTCTACTACATACTCTACGACATACTCTACTACACACTCTACTACACACTCTCTACTACACACACTCTGTACTACACACTTTCTACTACACACTCGGTGTAGTAGTGTGTGTGTAGTAGAGAGTGCGTAGTACTCTCTACTACACACACACTACTACACACTCACTACTACACACTCACTACTCTCTACTACACTCTCTCTACTACACACTCACTACTACACACTCTCTACTACACACACTACTACACTACTCACTCTCTACTACACACTCTACTACACACTCTCTACTACACACTCTCTACTACACACTACTACACACTCTACTACACTACTACTATCTACTACACACTCTCTACTACACACTCACTACTCTACAACTCACTCTCTACAACTCACTCTCTGCAACTCACTCTCTACTACACTCTACTACACTCTACTACACACTCTCTACTACACACTCTCTACTACACACTCTCTACTACACACTCTCTACTACACACTCTCTACTACACACTCTCTACACACTCTCTACACACTCTCTACACACTCTCTACACACTCTCTACACACTCTCTACACATTCTCTACACACTCTCTACTACTCACACTACTACTCACACTACTACACACACTCTACTACACACACTACTACACACTCTCTACTACACGCTCACTACTCTACTACACACTCTACTACTCACTCTCTAATACACACACACTCTACTACACACTCTCTACTACACACTTTCTACTACACACTCTCTACTGCACACTCTCTACTGCACACTCTCTACTACACACACACACTACTACACACTCTCTACGACACACTCACTACTATCTACTACACACTCTACTACACACTCTCTACTACACACACTACTACGCTACTCTCTACTACACACACTACTACACACTACTACACACTCTACTACACTACTACTATCTACTACACACTCTACTCTACTACACACTCTACTACACACTCACTACTCTACAACTCACTCTCTGCAACTCACTCTCTACAACTCACTCTCTACTGCACACTCTCTACTGCACACTCTCTACTGCACACTCTCTACTACATACTCTACTACACTACTAATCTCTACTACTCACTCTCTACTACACACTCTACTACACACTCTACTACACACTCTACTTCACACCCTCTACTTCACACCCTCTACTTCACACACTCTACTTCACACACTCTACTTCACACACTCTACTACACACTCTACTACACACTCTACTACACACTCTACTACACTCTCTACTACACTCTCTTCTACACTCTCTTCTACACTCTCTACTACACTCTCTACTACACACTCTCTACTACACACACTCTACTACACACTCTCTACTACACACACTCTGCTACATACTCTACTACACACACTACTTCACACACTACTACACTACTCACTCTCTACTACTCACTCTCTACTACTCACTCTCTACTACACACTCTCTATGACACACTCTATGACACACTCTCTACGACACACTCACTACTCTACTATTCTCTACTACTCACTCTACTGCAGTCTACTACACACTCACTACTCTACTACACACTCTACTACACACTCTACTACACACTCTTCTACACACTACTACACACTCTACTAAACTCTACTACAGACTCTACTACACACTTTACTACACACTCTCTACTACACACTCTTCTACTCTACTACTCTCTACTACACACTCTACTACACACACTCTACTACACACACTACTACACACTCTCTACGACACTCTCTACTACTACACTCACTATTCTCTACTACTCACTCTATACTACACTCTACTACACACACTACTCTACTACACACTCTACTACACATTCTCTACTAACTCTCTAATACACACTCTACTACAGTACTACTCACTGTCTACTACGCACTCTACTACGCGCTCTACTAAGCACTCTACTACACACACTACTAAACACGTAATACTCTCCACTATTCTCTACTACACTCTACTTCACACTCTACTACTCTCTACTACTCACTATCTACTACACACTCTTCTACTCTCCTACACACTCTGTAGTACACACTACTACTCTCTACTGCTCACTCTCTACTACACACTCTACAACACACTCTCTACTACTCACTCTACTACTCACTCTACTACAAACTCACCACTACACACACACTACTACTCTCTACTACTCACACTACTACACACTACTACACTACTTCTATCTACTACCCTCTCTACTACACACTCTACTACACACTACTACACACTCTACTACACACTCACTACTCTACTACTCACTCTCTAATACACACTCTACTACACACTCTCTACTACACTACTACTCTCTGTCTACTACATACTCTACTACATACTCTACTACATACTCTACTACACACTCTACTACACACTCTACTACACACTCTCTACTCTCCACTATTCTCTACTACACACTCACTACTCTCCACTATTCTCTACTACACACTCTACTACTCACTCTCTACTACACACTCTACTACACTACTACTCTCTACTACTCTCTCTCTACTACCCACTCTCTACTACTACTACTACTCACTCTACTACTCACTCTACTACTCACTCTACTACTCACTCTACTACTCCCTCGACTACTCACTCGACTACTGACTCGACTACTCTCTACTACACACTCTACTACACAACTCACTCTGCTACTCACTCTACTACTCACTCTACTTCACTCTCTTCTACACACTACTACACACTACTACTCTACACACTCTCTACTACACACTCTCTACTACACAGCTTCTACTACACACTCTACTACACACCTACTCTCTACTACTCACTCTCTACTACTACTAACCCCTATATTACTCCCTCTACTACTCACTCTACTACACTACTACACTGCTCACTCTCTACTACACACTCTCTACTACACAGTCTATATTACACATTCACTGCTACACACTCACTACTCTACTACACACTCTCTACTACACACTCTCTACTACACACTCTCTACTACTCACTCTCTACTACACACTCTACTACACAGTCACCACTACACTGCTACTCATTCTGCTACTCTCTACTAAACACTCACTACTATACACTCACTACTCTACTATTCTCTACTACACACTCTACTGCACACTCACTATTCTACTATTCTCTACTACTCACTCTATACTATACACTCTACTACACACTCACTACTCTACTACACACTCTACTACACACTCTCTACTACACACACTCTGTACTACACACTTTCTACTACACACTCGGTGTAGTAGTGTGTGTGTAGTAGAGAGTGCGTAGTACTCTCTACTACACACACACTACTACACACTCACTACTACACACTCACTACTCTCTACTACACTCTCTCTACTACACACTCACTACTACACACTCTCTACTACACACACTACTACACTACTACTATCTACTACACACTCTCTACTACACACTCACTACTCTACAACTCACTCTCTACAACTCACTCTCTGCAACTCACTCTCTACTACACTCTACTACACACTCTCTACTACACACTCTCTACACACTCTCTATACACTCTCTACACACTCTCTACACACACTCTACTACACACTCTACTACTCACACTACTACTCACACTACTACACACACTCTACTACACACACTACTACACACTCTCTACTACACGCTCACTACTCTACTACACACTCTACTACTCACTCTCTAATACACACTCTACTACACACTCTCTACTACATACTCTACTACACAGTCTACTACATACTCTACTACACAGTCTACTACACACTCTACTACACACTCTACTACACACTCTTTACTACACACTCACTACTCTCCACTATTCTCTACTACACACTCACTACTCACACTCTACTACACACTCTACTACACTACTACTCTCTACTACTCACTCTACTACTCACTCGACTACACTCTACTACTCTCTACTACACACTCTACTACACTACTCACTCTACTACTCACTCTACTTTACTCTCTTCTACACACTACTACACTACTCTCTACTACTCACTCTACACATTCTACTACACACTCTCTACTACACACCCTCTACTACACACCTATTCTCTACTACTCACTCTCTACTACTCCCTATATTACTCACTCTACTACTCACTCTACTACACTACTCACACTCTACTACACAGTCTCTATTACACATTCACTACTACTCACTCTCTACTACACACTCTACTACACACTCACTACTCTACTACTCACTCTCTACTACTCACTCTCTACTACTCACTCTCTACTACACACTCTACTACACACTACTACACACTCTACTACCCACTACACTACCCACTCACTACTACACACTCACTACTCTGCTATGCTCTACTACTCACTCTATACTACACACTCTCTAATACACACTCACTACTCTACTACACACACTCTACTACACACACTCTACTACACACTCTCTACCACACTCTCTACTACTACACTCACTATTCTCTACTATTCTCTACTATTCTCTACTACTCACTCTATACTACACTCTGTACTACACACAGTACTCTACTACACATTCTCTACTAACTCTCTAATACACACTCTACTATATACTCTACTATATACTCTACTATATACTCTACTATATACTCTACTATATACTCTACTATATACTCTACTACACACTCTACTACACACTCTTTACTACACACTCTCTACTACACACTCACTACTCTCCACTATTCTCTACTACACACTCACTACTCTCCACTATTCTCTAGTACTCACTCTCTACTACACACTCTACTACACTACTACTCTCTACTACTCACTCTCTACTACCCACTCTCTACTACTACTATTCACTCTCTACTACTCACTCGACTACTCACTCGACTACACTCTACTACTCTACTACACACTCTACTACACTACTCACTCTACTACTCACTCTACTTCACTCTCTTCTACACACTACTACACTACTCACTCTACACACCCTCTACTACACACCCTCTACTACACACCTACTCTCTACTACTCACTCTCTACTACTCACTCTCTACTACTACTACTCCCTATATTACTCTCTCTACTACTCACTCTACTACACTACTCACTCTACTACACACTCTCTACTACACAGTCTCCATTACACACTCACTACTCTACTACTCACTCTCTACTACACACTCTACTATACACTACTACACACTTCTACACACTCACTACTACTCCGCTACTCTCTACTAAACACTCACTACTACACACTCACTACTCTACTATTCTCTACTACTCACTCTATACTACACACTCTCTAATACACACTCACTACTCTACAACAGACTCTACTACACACTCTACTACTCTCTACTACACACTCTCTACTACACACTCTACTACTCTACTTCACACACACTACTTCACACACTCTACTTCACACACTACTACACTCTACTACACTCTCTACTACACTCTCTACTACACTCTCTACTACACACTCTCTACTACACACTCTACTACACACTCTACTACACACACTACTTCACACACTACTACACTACTCACTCTCTACAACTCTCTCTACTACACACTCTCTACGACACACTCTCTACGACACACTCTCTGACACACTCACTACTCTACTATGCTCTACTCACTCTACTACAGTCTACTACACACTCACTACTCTACTACACACTCTACTACACACTCTTCTACACACTACTACACACTCTACTACACTCTCTACTACACTCTACTACAGACTCTCTACTACACAATTTACTACACACTCTACTACACACTCTCTACTACTCTACTACTCACTACTACTCACTACTACACACTCTACTACACACACTCTACTACACACACACTACTACACACTCTCTATTACACTCTCTACTACTACACTCAATATTCTCTACTATTCTCTACTACTCACTCTATACTACACTCTACTACACACACTACTCTACTACACAGTCTACTACACATTCTCTACTAACTCTCTAATACACACTCTCTACTACACTACTACTCACTGTCTACTACGCACTCTACTACGCACTCTACTACGTACTCTACTACACACACTACTAAACACTTATTACTCTCCACTATTCTCTACTACACACTCTACTTCACACTCTACTACTCTCTACTACTACACTCACTATTCTCTACTATTCTCTACAACTCACTCTATACTACACTCTGTACTACACACACTACTCTACTACACATTTTCTACTAACTCTCTAATACACACTCTACTATATACTCTACTATATACTCTACTATATACTCTACTACACACTCTACTACACACTCTTTACTACACACTCTCTACTACACACTCACTACTCTCCACTATTCTCTACTACACACTCACTACTCTCCACTATTCTCTACTACACACTCTAGTACTCACTCTCTACTACACACTCTACTACACTACTACTCTCTACTACTCACTCTGTACTACCCACTCTCTACTACTACTATTCACTCTCTACTACTCACTCGACTACTCACTCGACTACACTCTACTACTCTACTACACACTCTACTACACTACTCACTCTACTACTCACTCTACTTCACTCTCTTCTACACACTACTACACTACTCACTCTACACACCCTCTACTACACACCCTCTACTACACACCTACTCTCTACTACTCACTCTCTACTACTCACTCTCTACTACTACTACTCCCTATATTACTCTCTCTACTACTCACTCTACTACACTACTCACTCTACTACACACTCTCTACTACACAGTCTCCATTACACACTCACTACTCTACTACTCACTCTCTACTACACACTCTACTATACACTACTACACACTTCTACACACTCACTACTACTCTGCTACTCTCTACTAAACACTCACTACTACACACTCACTACTCTACTATTCTCTACTACTCACTCTATACTACACACTCTCTAATACACACTCACTACTCTACAACAGACTCTACTACACGCTCTACTACTCTCTACTACACACTCTCTACTACACACTCTCTACTACACACTCTACTACTCTACTTCACACACACTACTTCACACACTCTACTTCACACACTACTACACTCTCTACTACACTCTCTACTACACTCTCTACTACACTCTCTACTACACACTCTCTACTACACACTCTACTACACACTCTACTACACACACTACTTCACACACTACTACACTACTCACTCTCTACAACTCTCTCTACTACACACTCTCTACGACACACTCTCTACGACACACTCTCTGACACACTCACTACTCTACTATGCTCTACTCACTCTACTACAGTCTACTACACACTCACTACTCTACTACACACTCTACTACACACTCTTCTACACACTACTACACACTCTACTACACTCTCTACTACACTCTACTACAGACTCTCTACTACACAATTTACTACACACTCTACTACACACTCTCTACTACTCTACTACTCACTACTACTCACTACTACACACTCTACCACACACTCTACTACACACTCTACTACACACACTCTACTACACACACACTACTACACACTCTCTATTACACTCTCTACTACTACACTCAATATTCTCTACTATTCTCTACTACTCACTCTATACTACACTCTACTACACACACTACTCTACTACACACTCTACTACACATTCTCTACTAACTCTCTAATACACACTCTCTACTACACTACTACTCACTGTCTACTACGCACTCTACTACACACTCTACTACGCACTCTACTACGTACTCTACTACACACACTACTAAACACTTATTACTCTCCACTATTCTCTACTACACACTCTACTTCACACTCTACTACTCTCTACTACTACACTCACTATTCTCTACTATTCTCTACTATTCTCTACAACTCACTCTATACTACACTCTGTACTACACACACTACTCTACTACACATTTTCTACTAACTCTCTAATACACACTCTACTATATACTCTACTATATACTCTACTATATACTCTACTATATACTCTACTATATACTCTACTACACACTCTACTACACACTCTTTACTACACACTCTCTACTACACACTCACTAGTCTCCACTATTCTCTACTACACACTCACTACTCTCCACTATTCTCTACTACACACTCTAGTACTCACTCTCTACTACACACTCTACTACACTACTACTCTCTACTACTCACTCTGTACTACCCACTCTCTACTACTACTATTCACTCTCTACTACTCACTCGACTACTCACTTGACTACACTCTACTACTCTACTACACACTCTACTACACTACTCACTCTACTACTCACTCTACTTCACTCTCTTCTACACACTACTACACTACTCACTCTACACACCCTCTACTACACACCCTCTACTACACACCTACTCTCTACTACTCACTCTCTACTACTCACTCTCTACTACTACTACTCCCTATATTACTCTCTCTACTACTCACTCTACTACACTACTCACTCTACTACACACTCTCTACTACACAGTCTCCATTACACACTCACTACTCTACTACTCACTCTCTACTACACACTCTACTATACACTACTACACACTTCTACACACTCACTACTACTCTGCTACTCTCTACTAAACACTCACTACTACACACTCACTACTCTACTATTCTCTACTACTCACTCTATACTACACACTCTCTAATACACACTCACTACTCTACAACAGACTCTACTACACGCTCTACTACTCTCTACTACACACTCTCTACTACGCACTCTACTACTCTACTTCACACACACTACTTCACACACTCTACTTCACACACTACTACACTCTCTACTACACTCTCTACTACACTCTCTACTACACTCTCTACTACACACTCTCTACTACACACTCTCTACTACACACTCTACTACACACTCTACTACACACTCTACTACACACACTACTTCACACACTACTACACTACTCACTCTCTACAACTCTCTCTACTACACACTCTCTACGACACACTCTCTACGACACTCTCTGACACACTCACTACTCTACTATGCTCTACTCACTCTACTACAGTCTACTACACACTCACTACTCTACTACACACTCTACTACACACTCTTCTACACACTACTATACACACTACTACACTCTCTACTACACTCTACTACAGACTCTCTACTACACACTTTACTACACACTCTACTACACACTCTCTACTACTCACTACTACTCACTACTACACACTCTACTACACACTCTACTACACACTCTACTACACACACTCTACTACACACACACTACTACACACTCTCTATTACACTCTCTACTACTACACTCAATATTCTCTACTATTCTCTACTACTCACTCTATACTACACTCTACTACACACACTACTCTACTACACACTCTCTACTAACTCTCTAATACACACTCTCTACTACACTACTACTCACTGTCTACTACGCACTACTACACACTCTACTACGCACTCTACTATGCACTCTACTACGCACTCTACTACGTACTCTACTACACACACTACTAAACACTTATTACTCTCCACTATTCTCTACTACACACTCTACTTCACACTCTACTACTCTCTACTACTCACTATCTACTACACACTCTTCTACTCTCCTACACACTCTGTACTACACACTACTACTCTCTACTGCTCACTCTCTACTACACACTCTACTACTCACTCTACTACTTACTCTCTACTACTCACACTACTACTCACTCACCACTACACACACAATACTACTCTCTACTACTCACACTACTACACACTACTACACTACTTCTATCTACTACCCTCTCTACTACACACTCTACTACACACACTACTACACACTCACTACTACACACTCACTACTCTACTATTCTCTACTACTCACTCTATACTACACACTCTACTACACACTCACTACTCTACTACACACTCTACTACTCACTCTACTACATACTCTACTACATACTCTACTACATACTCTACTACATACTCTACTATATACTCTACTATATATTCTACTATATACTCTTCTACATACTCTTCTACATACTCTACTACATACTCTACTACACACTCTACTACACACTCTACTACACTCTTTACTACACACTCTCTACTACACACTCACTACTCTCCACTATTCTCTACTACACACTCACTACTCTCCACTATTCTCTACTACACACTCTACAACTCACACTCTACTACACACTCTACTACACTACTACTCTCTACTACTCACTCTCTACTACCCACTCTCTACTACTACTATTCACTCTCTACTACTCACTCGACTACTCACTCGACTACACTCTCTACTACTCTCTACTACACACTACTACACACTCTACTCTACTCTACTACTCACTCTACTTCACTCTCTTCTACACACTACTACACTACTCTCTACTACTCTACACTCTCTACTACACACTCTCTACTACACACTCTACTACACACCTACTCTCTACTACTCACACTCTACTACTCACTCTCTACTACTACTCCCTATAATACTCCCTATAATACTCACTCTACTACACTACTACACTGCTCACTCTCTACTATACACTCTCTCATACGCAATCCCTATTACACATTCACTACTACACACTCACTACTCCACTACACACTCTCTACTACTCACTCTACTACTCACTCTCTACTACACACTCAACTACACACTCACTACTACTGTGCTACTCACTCTGCTACTCTCTACTAAACACTCACTACTACACACTCACTACTCTACTATTCTCTACTACTCACTCTATACTACACACTCACTACTCTACTACACACTCTACTACTCTCTACTACACACTCTACTGCACAGTCTACGACACTCTACTACACACTGTACTACACTCTCTACAACTCACTCTTTACTACACACTCTCTACTATACTCTACTACACACTCTCTACTACACTACTACTCTCTACTACTCACTCTACTACACACTCACTACTCTCTACTATTCTCTACTACTCACTCAATACTACAGTCTCTACTACACACTCACTACTCTCTACTATTCTCTACTACTCACTCTATACTACACACTCTAATACACACTCACTACTCTACTACACACTCTACTACACACTCTACTACACACTTTACTACACACTCTACTACTCACTCTACTACCCACTCTCTACTAATCACTCTCTACTACTCATTCTCACACACACTACTACACACTCTACTACTCACTCTACTACTCACTCTACTACCCACTCTCTACTACCCACTCTCTACTACTCACTCTCTACTACTCATTCTCACACACTCTCTACTACACACTCACTAGTACACACTCAATTTCAATTTCAATTTCAATTCAGCTTTATTCGGAGCAAGTTAATGTCCATAAAAGCAAACACAGTCAAATGACAAATACATACATGAGCACTTATAGCAGACATAATCACATTTCATATACAATATTAATCATTAAAAAACATAATCCATCTTTAAAATTACATATTTACATCTAAAAACACATACTTTTCCTCAGGTTAATGCATTTGTTTAAAAAGGAAGCTGTATAAAAACAAATATCAGCAGATTGTAAGTTAAAAATCAGTTTCATGGCCTGCTCAACCGTCCGTGTACCATATTTTACAAACATGGGCTTTAACAGAATAACACGGAAGTTGGAGTACAATTTACAAAATAATATAAAGTGCATTGTGCTCTGCTTGGAAAAACCGTCACATCTACAAGGGCCTATAGGATATTTTCTCATTATAGGATGTGCCACCAGATGATGCACTATTCCAAATCTCAGTCTGCTTAGTACAAATTTGTGTGTAGGTCTGGTGACTAAAGTCAGATAGACGGGAAATCCATCCATGGACAAATATCTGTTATAGAACATAACAGTGGACAGAGAACCTGCAATTACTCTTCTTTTCCTCTCGGCAAAGGCTAGGAAAGTCACTTTCATCTCAGTCTTGGGGATTAATAAAACAGCATTTGGATCAGTTACAATATTCAGGTTAAAAATATCCGAAAAGCACATAATGATGTATTTAATCCAGGGAATTGCATTTACTTTATCTAATCGCATACAGTCCTGGATTATAGACCTAGTGAAAGATTTTTCTTCGTTCAAATATATTGATCTCCACAACATTAAAGGTCTCAGTGACAAAAGATCGGATAAATAATTGACATTTAATTCATAATGACATAATGCATTAGAGGTCGAAGTGGGTAAACACAACACCTTTTTTAAGAAAGAATTCTGTTCCAGTTGCACCTCATGTGTGCTACTGTAGCCCCAAATTCCAGCCCCATATAATGCAATCGAAACACATCTAGCCTGATAAATTTTTACCATGTCTCTGGTCCTACGATCCCCAATTTTCTGTGCAAATCTAAAAATTCCATGTGCGTTTCTAGCCATTTTATTGCGAATATTATTAAATTCATGTGTCCACTTTTTATCTTCAGCAAAGGTTATACCCAAGTAACAGAATTTGTCCACCTGCTGCACTTTTATTTTATCTATAAAAAACCCTTTCGCTGCATGTTTAATTTTCTTTGGGCCACAGATCATTGTATAAGTTTTGCTTTTATTAATAACTAATTTTTTGTCTTTAATAAAAGATACAAAACTATCCATTAATCGTTGTAACCCTATCGGAGTTCTTGCCAATAATACAGCATCATCGGCGTATAATAACACCGGAACAGGTGTGCCGTTAATCACAGGGACGTCTGCTGGTACTTTTTTTAAAATAGCATCAACATTGTTTATAAATAAAATGAATAAAAGAGGAGCTAAAACACAACCCTGCCTTATACCACGTTTAACGCTAAAGTTCCTAGTGCATTCACCTTTCCTACCAAAACGTACACATGTTTTTAATCTCTCGTACATTCTTGCAAGAAAATAAATAATGGCCTTTGGCGCCCCTAATTCTAACAGGGTCCTCCACAGAATAGAGTGGTCGACCATGTCGAAGGCGCTGCTTAGATCAGCAAAGCACATATAAATATGGCCATTTTTGGCTTCGCTGTATTTCCCGATCAATAATTCTAGATTAATGCATTGATCGAGTGTACCCCTACCTTTCCTAAAGCCGTATTGGCTATCTGTCAGAATATGGTCCTGTTCTACCCATTCTTCCAGTCTAACCAACATAATCCTACTCATTACTTTTACTGAGGCATCCAATAATGAGACTGGTCGATAATTTTTCGCTTCGGACCTAGATCCCTTCTTGTATATAGGTACAATTATAGACTCCTCCCAAGTTTGTGGAGGGCCTATACATACCGCGGCATTAAAAACAACAGCCAACAACGGACCCCATACTTCCGGCGTCTCCTTATATACATCACTTGGGACCCCATCCGGGCCTTGGGCCTTTCCTCCCTTACTTGCTCTTATCCCACTTTCCACTTCTTCCACAGTAATATCAAGTGGTATAATAGGCCATCTTTCTGGCCCGTCATTACTATTTTTATTTGAATCAAAGATACTAGAAAAATGGGTAATCCATCCTTCACAGGAAACATTTGATGTTAACTCCGGGGTATTAGTTTCCTTGAGGAACGGAGAATTAATTGTTGACCAAAATATAACAGAATTCGATAATTCTGCGGCCTGATTAAGAGATTCCCACGCCTGTTGCTGCAAATCCTTCTTCCTAACTTTAATAGCCTTTTTGTATTCTAGCCTCAGAGTAGTTATTAATTTTTTATCCCTAGGTCTTATTGCTAGGGCTTGCTTAAGGTCGGTCAGGGCATCCGAACAAATTTTATCAAACCAAACGAAGCCATGCTTCTTACTGCCCCTACTGCCACTCGTGAACTTGTCGTTAATGGCATTGTTGATATCTTTAAAACTAGACAAGACCCGCTCATGATCTGATCTATTATCTAAAATAAAGACAATGTCTGCTAAATTCTTCACGATAATAGCCTTGGTTAATTCAGATGCTTTAGCACCTATCCATCTCAGCCTTACCCCATTGACCCTGTGTGATTCAATGTTTCCAACTGTAACCCCTACCTCTATATCATTCTCCTCCCACAAAGTCATGGGGACAATAATACAGTTGTGATCACTAGTATCCATTATTTCAATTTCAAGTGGGCCAAAACAGTCGGCAATGCTGGACGAAACCAACACATGATCAATTACAGAGTTCGCACGCCAATTCCTAAATGTAGGGATAGGTGCACCATTACTATCCCTGCAACAATCCAAAATTTCCAGGTCAAGGCCCCCCATTATTGCATTCACTTTTTCCCCATACATATCATGGGCAAAATGTGGAGCCTCCCATCCAGCATTATTTGTAACCCCACAAGCTGTAGTGGATAGTAAATCACATAATGAAACATTGAAATCCCCACACCAAATGATATCAAATACTTCATGAGAAATCGAGCTTAAGTTCTCAATAGCATTGTTTAGGTCAGTAACAATTCTGCCCCTGCTACTATCAAAAATGTTATTATAATAATTGATCAGAAGGATATTACGGCTTTTACCTTCTTGGATCCAAATCATCTGTATTAAATTTCCCACCGGCACATATTTTATCACTGTCATCTGTCGATGGACCGATATAAGGGTGAGTAAACCTCCCTTAGCTCTACCTGGCCCATCTCCATATGCTGGTAGGTTGTATGAAATGAATCCCTCATAATCAATATTATCTTTACACCAGGTTTCCTGAAAGCAAAGGATATCATACCTGTTAATAAAGGAGTTCCAACCCGGGTCCCTGCTTTTGGATTTCAGACCAGCTACGTTCCAGCACACCAACCTGGAACATCTACCTGTTCTGACCATATTCCCTCTAGGGATACCTTGTATAGCACCCTCCATAATGGCAGCCTCAGCAATTTGGCCCAAATCGCCAGAATTCATACAACCATCTGGTATGGCCTCCACTTCATCCTGCTCCGGCATCAGTCTGGGGGTCAGTGTTATTGTACCAGAACTTACAGATATACATTCAACTCTATGATCCTCCAAGTTCGCTTCCTCCTCCCTTCCCGCACATATCTCCGTCTCCTTTATACGTCAATCGTTAGAGTCCAGAGTGCTAAGTGCAAGGAATCTATTCTGGGTTGGGATATCAAAATGGGGTTTCCAAACAGGTGGGAAAGTAGCATTTCTATTATTGACCCTCCCATTAGCATTGAGGTGATTATAAAAGTATCCTAGCGCTCTTGCGCATACATTACCATCTAAGATTGGGAGAGATGCCGCTCTCAGGAGGACGGTAGAGACGTGCTGCGGATATTTAAAATTAATAATTACACAGTCCCCTTTTAACATTTTCTTATCACTCCCAATCCAATTGGCTCTTCTGGTTGTCAGAATACAGTCAGAAAGATTCAGTGGGAGACCACATTGCCTATTTAACCACGACAAACATTTGTTTTTTAAAGAGTCGTGGGTCTCTTGGGGAGCCTTGTTATCTAGCGGTGGCACATTTGTAAGTACCACCACATAGGGAGCACACTCAGGTGGTAGGTTAACAGCACCCTTCATTTTATTTCCCTCCCAGCTATTTGTACTATCTAAAACAGGCAAATTACTTCCTGATTTGTTTGCGCCTATTTGTGGTGCTACCGAAGTAGCACTACCATTCGCATTGATCCTCGTGGCTTCCTTATTAGGGTCTCCCTGTCTTTGATTCTTACTTTGGGTATTAGTAGTGGTGTCGGCTACCACCTCCATAACCGGAGTAACTGCAGGCACCTCTCCCAATTTACCCAATGCCTGATTCAGCAGACCGCTCAATCTGGCAACTTCTTCCGTTAGCTCCTTTATTTTGACAACCAGCGGATCTATTGTGTCCCTAATGTTTGTACTAATAATCTCCTTGATGTTACTAACAATATTATCCTCAGATCCGGCCTTATTCACTGATCTCAAGGCGGAATTCTCAATATCTTTATGTGACTGATCTGCAGATTTCTTCCCATTATTTGATGTCCCCTTTTTAAGCTGTGTTTTCCTGCAAGTTCTTACTGAACGTTTTTTTAGGGGAGGTGAACATTGTTCCACCCTGTCATGGCAGTCATCTGTTATTAGCTCATTGGGGCTATCTTGTACAGGATCCAAATGCCCCTGCTCCGTTAACTCGACCACCTCCGGGGTGGTAGTATCAAAAGGATTGATTACATCCTCCCTACCGGAGGTTACTAAACCTCGTAAGGGACTGGCTCCGGGAGAGGTACCAACTTTCCCCAATGACTGTCGTCTTTCACAATTTATCTTATTAACCTTCTGAACCAAATAATTATCCATTGTACGTGGCCCTGAAGAGGCTTTAGATCTAGACATATTATAAACAGTCTCACCCTCGTTACAAGCCTGAATTGATAAAACGTTATGTCCGTTAGTAGTTACTAAAATGACAATTTTTAAAAACACTAACAATAATTGACAAATCCTCAATATCACCCCCGCTGCTTCTTACAGATCTTGTGACCAGGACCAGCGTCTTTGGTCCAGTCCAGTCTCTTCAGGCCTCTGAGGGCCACAGAGGGCCCGCCCTTTGCCCGGGCTTAGCCCGGCGCCGCCCGCGCGCGTCCCGCGACGCGGAGGGAGCCTCAGCCTTTTCAGCGCCTCCGGGCGCGAAGACAAGCGGAAGGCGGAAGTGGCCGCTAAGCAGCCTGGGAGCTGTAGTCTCCCCCTGTCACGGCGCGATAGCGTTGGGCGCCGACAGTGGGGACAAACAGCGTGGGCACCCCAAGAGCGGCTCAGCAACAAACGGTTCACCAGCGCGGCCTCGGGTGAGTAGCAGCGTCCAAGATTACACCCCCGCTCCACCGAGGGAGCCTCAGCCTTTTCAGCGCCTCCGGGCGCGAAGACAAGCGGAAGGCGGAAGTGGCCGCTAAGCAGCCTGGGAGCTGTAGTCTCCCCCTGTCACGGCGCGATAGCGTTGGGCGCCGACAGTGGGGACAAACAGCGTGGGCACCCCAGGAGCGGCTCAGCAACAAACGGTTCACCAGCGCGGCCTCGGGTGAGTAGCAGCGTCCAAGATTACACCCCCGCTCCACCGAGGGAGCCTCAGCCTTTTCAGCGCCTCCGGGCGCGAAGACAAGCGGAAGGCGGAAGTGGCCGCTAAGCAGCCTGGGAGCTGTAGTCTCCCCCTGTCACGGCGCGATAGCGTTGGGCGCCGACAGTGGGGACAAACAGCGTGGGCACCCCAGGAGCGGCTCAGCAACAAACGGTTCACCAGCGCGGCCTCGGGTGAGTAGCAGCGTCCAAGATTACACCCCCCACTCTAGTACACACTCACTACTCTCTACTATTCTCTACTACTCACTCAATACTACAGTCTATTACACATTCACTACTGCACACTACTACACTCACTACTACACCCTCACTACTACACACTCACTACTCTACTACACACTCTACTACACACTACTACACTACTACTCTCTACTACACACTACCAAAGTCTACTACATGCACTACTACTCTACTACACACTCACTACTCTACTACACACTCTACTACACAATCTACTACACACTCTACTACACACTCTCTATTACTCACTCTACTACACACTACTTCACACACTACTACACTACTCACTCTACTACTCACTCTACTACTCACTCTCTAAAACTCACTCTCTAATACTCACTCTCTACTACACTCACTACTACACACTCATTACTCTCTACTAACTATATACTACAGTCTCTACTACACACTCACTACTCTACTACACACTCTATTACACGCTCTACTACTCTACTACACACTCTACTGCACACTCTACTACACACTCTACTACTCACTCTACTACACACTCTACTACTCACTCTCTACTACACACTCTCTACTACACTACTACTCTCTACTACTCACTCTCTACTACCCACTCTCTACTACTACTATTCACTCTCTACTACTCACTCGACTACTCACTCGACTACACTCTCTACTACTCTCTACTACACACTACTACACACTCTACTCTACTACTCACTCTACTTCACTCTCTTCTACACACTACTACACTACTCTCTACTACTCTCTACTACTCTACACACTCTACTACACACTCTCTACTACACACTCTACTACACACCTACTCTCTACTACTCACACTCTACTACTCACTCTCTACTACTACTACTCCCTATAATACTCCCTCTACTACTCACTCTACTACACTACTACACTGCTCACTCTCTACTATACACTCTCTCATACACAATCCCTATTACACATTCACTACTACACACTCACTACTCCACTACACACTCTCTACTACTCACTCTACTACTCACTCTCTACTACACACTCTACTACACACTCACTACTACTCTGCTACTCACTCTGCTACTCTCTAATAAACACTCACTACTACACACTCACTACTCTACTATTCTCTACTACTCACTCTATACTACACACTCACTACTCTACTACACACTCCACTACTCTCTACTACACACTCTACTGCACAGTCTACGACACTCTACTACACACTGTACTACACTCTCTACAACTCACTCTCTACTACACACTCTCTACTACACTCTACTACACACTCTCTACTACACTACTACTCTCTACTACTCACTCTACTGCACACTCACTACTCTCTACTATTCTCTACTACTCACTCAATACTACAGTCTCTACTACACACTCACTACTCTCTACTATTCTCTACTACTCACTCTATACTACACACTCTAATACACACTCACTACTCTACTACACACTCTACTACACACTCTACTACACACTCTACTACTCACTCTACTACCCACTCTCTACTACTCACTCTCTACTACTCATTCTCACACACACTACTACACACTCTACTACACACTCTACTACTCACTCTACTACTCACTCTACTACCCACTCTCTACTACCCACTCTCTACTACTCACTCTCTACTACTCATTCTCCTCACACACTCTAGTACACACTCACTACTCTCTACTATTCTCTACTACTCACTCAATACTACAGTCTATTACACACTCACTACTGCACACTACTACACGCACTACTATACCCTCACTACTACACACTCACTACTCTACTACACACTCTACTACACAATCTACTACACACTACTACACTACTACTCTCTACTACACACTACCAAAGTCTACTACATGCACTACTACTCTACTACACACTCACTACTCTACTACACACTCTACTACACAATCTACTACACACTCTACTACACACTCTCTATTACTCACTCTACTACACACTACTTCACACACTACTACACTACTCACTCTACTACTCACTCTACTACTCACTCTCTAAAACTCACTCTCTAATACTCACTCTCTACTACACTCACTACTACACACTCATTACTCTCTACTAACTATATACTACAGTCTCTACTACACACTCACTACTCTACTACACACTCTATTACACGCTCTACTACTCTACTACACACTCTACTGCACACTCTACTACACACTCTACTACACACTCTACTACTCACTCTACTACACACTCTACTACTCACTCTCTACTACACACTCTCTACTACACTACTACTCTCTACTACTCACTCTACTACACACTCTCTACTACACACTCTACAACACACTTACTACTCTCTACTACTCACTCTACTACAGTCTACTACACACTCACTACTCTACTACACACTCTCTACTACACACTACTACACACTATACTACACTACTACTATCTTCTACACACTCACCACTATTACACACTCTCTACTACATACTCTACTACACACTCTACTACACATTACTTCACACTTTACTACACACTCACCACTACTCTACTACACACTCTACTACACACTCTCTACTACACACTACTACATACTCTACTACACACTCACCACTACTACACACTCTCTACTACACACTCTCTACTACACACTACTACACACTATACTACACTACTACTATCTACTACACACTCACCACTCTTCTACACACTCTCTACTACACACTCTACTACACATTACTACACACTACTACACACTCTACGACACACTCTACGACACACTCACTACTCTACTATTCTCTACTACACACTCACTACTCTACTACACACTCTCTACTACACACTCTACTACACACTCTTCAACACACTACTACACACTCTACTACACTCTCTACTACACTCTACTACAGATTCTACTACCCACTTTACTACACACTTTACTACACACTCTCTACTACACACTTTACTACACACTCTCTACTACACACTCTCTACTACACACACTCTACTACACACACTCTACTACACACACTCTACTACACTCACTATTCTCTACTATTCTCTACTACTCACTCTATGCTACACACACTACTCTACTACACACTCTACTACACATTCACTACTAACTCTTATACACACTCTCTACTACACTACTACTCACTGTCTACTACGCCCTCTACTATGCCCTCTACTATGCCCTCTACTACGCACTCTACTACGTACTCTACTACACACACTACTAAACACTTATTACTCTCCACTATTCTCTACTACACACTCGACTTCACACTCTCTACTACTCACTATCTACTACACACTCTTCTACTCTCCTACACACTATGTACTACACACTACTACTCTCTACTGCTCACTCTCTACTACACACTCTACTACACACTCTACTACACACTCTCTACTACTCACTCTACTACTCACTCTACTACTCACTCACCACTACACACACACTACTACTCTCTACTACTCACACTACTACACACTCTACTACACTACTACTATCTACTACCCTCTCTACTACACACTCTCTACTACACACTCTACTACACACTGCTACAGACCCTACTTCTCACTTTCTAACTCTCTCCTACTTACTCTCTCCTACTCTACTACACTCTACTACAGACTCTACTACATAGTCACTACTCTACTACTCACTCTACTACTCACTCTATACTACACACTCTTCTACACACTCACTACTCTCTACTACACACTACTACACACTACTACTCATTCTCTACTACTAACTCTCTACTACTCACTCCACTACACACTCACTACTCTCTAATATTCTCTACTACTCACTCTATACTACAGACTCTACTACACACTCAACTACACACTCACTACTCTCTATTCTCCACTACACACTACTACACACTCTACTACACACTCTACTACACACTCTACTACACACTCTTCTACACACTCTTCTACACACTCTTCTACACACTCTACTACACACTCTACTACACACTCTTCTACACACTCTTCTACACACTCTACTACACACTCTACTACACACTCTACTACACACTCTACTACACACTCTACTACACACTCTACTACACACTCTCTTACACAGTCTTCTACACACTACTACACACTACTACACTACTACTCTCTACTACACTCTACTACACACTCTCTACTACTCACGCTCTACTACTCGCTATACTACACACTCTCTACTCTACTATTCTCTACTACACACTCTCTACTACACACTCACTACTCTACTATTCTCTACTACTCACTCTATACTACACACTCTCTACTACACACACTACTCTACTACACACTCTCTACTACACACTCTCTACTACACACTACTACTCTACTACTCACTCTCTACTGCTCGCTATACTACTCTACTACACACTCTCTACTACTCGCTATGCTACTCTACTACACACTCTCAACTACACACTCCCTACTGCAGCACTCACTAATACACACTCATTACTCTATTATTCTCTACTAATCACTATACTACTCACTCTATACTACACACTCTCTACTACACACTCTCTACTACACACCCACTACTCTCTACTACACACTCACTAATACACACTCATTACTCTATTATTCTCTACTACTCACTCTATACTACACACTCTCTACTACACACTCTCTACTACACACCCACTACTCTCTACTACACACTCTACTACACACTCTCTACTACACACACTACTACACACACTACGACACTACTCACTCTATACTACTCACTCTCTACTACTCGCTCTATTACACTCTCTACTACACACTGTACTACACACTCTCTACTACACACTCTACTACACATTACTACACACTACTACACTACTACTATCTACTACAGACACTCCTACACACTTTACTACACACTCACTACTACTCTACTACTCACTCTCTACTACACACTCTCTACTACACACTCTCCACTACACACTCTACTACACTACTAATCTCTACTACTCACTCTCTACTAGCTCTCTACTACACACTCTACTACACACTCTACTACACACTCTACTCTACACTCTACTTCACACACTACTACACTGCTCACTCTCTACTACTCACTCTCTACTACTCACTCTCTACTACACACACTACTTCACACACTACTACACTACTCACTCTCTACTACTCACTCTACTACTCACTCTCTACTACACACTCTCTACTACACTCACTACTACACACTCACTACTCTGCTAACTATACTACACTCTACTACACACTCTACTACACACTACTTCACGCAGTACTACACTACTCACTCTACTACTCACTCTCTAATACTTTCTACTACACACTCTCTACTAAACTCACTACTACACACTCACTACTCTCTACTAACTCTATACTACAGTCTACTACACACTCACTACTCTACTACACTCTACTACACACTCTACTACACACTCTACTACACACTCTACTACACTCTACTACAGACTACTACACACTCACTACTACTCTACTACTCACTCTCTACTACTCTCTACTACACACTCACTACTACACACTCACTACTCTACTATTCTCTACTACTCACTATACTACACTCTCTAAGACACACTCACTACTCTACTACACACTAGTACATGCTCTACTACACACTCTCTACTACACACTACTACACACTCTACTCTACTATTCTCTACTACACACTATACTACACTCTCTACTACACACTCACTACTCTACTACACTCTCTACTACTCACTCTCTACTACTCGCTATACTACTCTACTTCACACACTCTACTACTCGCTATACTACTCTACTACACACACTACTACACACTCACAAGTGCACACTACTACAGCACTCACTAGTACCCACTCACTACTCTCTACTACTCACTCTACTACTCACTCTCTACTACACACTCTACTACACACTCTACTACACACTCTACTACACACTCACTACTAATCTACTACTCAATCTCTACTTCACACTCTACTACACTCTACTACACACTCACTACTCTACTATTCTCTACTACTCACTCTATACTACACACTCACTACTCTACTACACACTCTCTACTACTCACACTACTACACACACTACTACACACTACTACACACTCTCTACTACACACTACTACACTCTCCACACTCTACTACACACTCTACTACACACTCTCTACTACACACTCTCTACTACACTCTACTACACACTCTCTACTACAAACTGTACTACACACTCTACTACACACTCTACTACACACTCTACTACACACTCTAATTCACACACTACTATACACTCTCTACTACACACTACTACACTCTCCACACTCTACTACACACTCTAATACCCACTCTCTACTACACACTCTCTACTACACACTACTACACACTCTCTACTACACACTACTACACACTACTTCACACAGTACTACACTACTCAATCTACTACTCACTCTCTACTACTCACTCGCTATACTACTCTACTACACACTCTACTACACACTCACAACTGCACACTACTACAGCACTCACTAGTACCCACTCACTACTCTCTACTACTCACTCTATACTACTCTCTCTACTACACTCTCTACTACACACACCACTCACTCTGCTACTCACTCTCTGCTACTCACTCTCTACTACTCACTCTCTACTACACATTCTACTACACACTCTACTACACACTACTACACACTCTACTACACTACTACAGACTCTACTACGCACTTTACTACACACTCACTACTAATCTACTACTTACTCTCTACTTCACACTCTACTACACTCTACTACACACTCACTACTCTACTATTCTCTACTACTCACTCTATACTACACACTCACTACTCTACTACACACTCTCTACAACTCTCTACTACGCACACTACGACACTCTACTACACACTACTGCACACTCTCTATTACACACTCTACTACACTCTCCACACTCTACTACACACTCTACTACACACTCTCTAATACACACACACTACTACACACTCTCTACTACACACTCTCTACTACACACTAGTACACACTCACTACTACACACTCCTCTACTACTCACTTCATACTACACACTCTACTACACACTCACTACTCACTCTCTACAACTCACTCTCTACAACTCACTCTCTACAACTCACTCTCTACAACTCACTCTCTACAACTCACTCTCTACAACTCACTCTCTACAACTCTCTACTACACACTCTACTACACACTAATACACACTACTACTACACTACACACTCTCTACTACACACTCTCTACTACTCTCTCGACTACTAGCTCTACTGCTCACTCTACTACTAGCTCTACTGCACTCTACTACACACACTCTACTACGCACTAGTACACACTCACTACTACACACTCCTCTCTACTACTCACTCTATACTACACACTTGTTCTGCTCGATTTTCCCGGCCTTCTTGTGAGGAAAAGATGATTAAATGTGACTTCAGTCTCTTACCATTCAAGTCTAAGGGTTAGAGTAGTGAATGGAGCCTATTTACTAGGCACTTCGACATGATCCTGTGCTCTTCCCCATAGATCAGGGCTTGCACACACATAGCCTAGGGGATAGATTCGTTAGTATTAGGGATAACCTGTCCTGTAGTGAGGGTATTTCATGGAGCTGTGCTGAATTCAGGCCTGGTAGGCCTCAAACGGGAGAGACTCCATCTTTCTTTCTGCTCCGGCAGCTTGGGATGCTTCTAGGTCAAATGTAATGTTTTAGTTATGAGGTGTTATTCGCTTGGAGAGAACCGGTTCAGGCCGGCCCTTATCGAAGGATTGTATTTTTCTTCATGCCGAAGACACTACATCAGGCCGGACGGCTGGGAACGTGTCCTTGGTACGGGGAGGTACAAGAATTTGGTGGGCGGCAGGTTACAGGCCGGAATTTTCCATGAGAAAACGCACCTCTATATTAGTGAAAGTCTGAGGCAGTTACAGGTTCAGTCCGTAGGCGGCATCTAGCCGTTAGCAGTAAAGCTACTACTTATTCCAGGGAAGACAGATGCCATCTTGAAGGCGGAGAAGAACCGAGAGACAGATGCTCTCCTAGCAGAATAGCCAGAGAGGAGAGAGTAGCCGATAAGGAAGAGGTCCCAGTGACTCGGAGA